>NW_007377890.1:237443-350299 GCF_000475195.1 Diaphorina citri | reverse complement strand
CCTACCCGACCGACCGATGGAGAAGAACTGAAAGTTGGGACCCTTGGAACTTGGGAAAAGGAACTTTGATACCCACAATGCATTTTGAAATGCGTTGTTGGCAAAAGCTGAAACGCAGAATTTTTCCGCCATTCTGATTGGCTGCCGAGAAAAATTGTAAAATTTGTAAAGATGACCCCACACGGTGGGAAATGTTTGCGCAACTAAATTCCAAATGTGATAGTACTGGTTGGTACCTAATGCTTTGCGGATTGGGATTGAGGTCTACTACCACACCTCATGTTACAAGTAGAGCGGCATTTATACCTACAGTTTTTTTTTTTTTTTTCAAGAGGTTTGATAAAGGGAACTGTAACTGCTTTGGTCTTATCGTCCCGAAATCGAGAGAAGGCCTTCTCTTGATTTGACAGGATAGGAGAAATCCAGCCGTTCTAGGAACGAACCTTATCCCTTCAGGATAAAATCCGCCCCGGGTGGGAATCGAACCCGCGGCCTAGCGCTTAAAAGACAGACGCGCTACCAACCTGGCTAATGAGGCTGGCTATACAGGTTGTTTAAAATGTGTCCAAAAGTCGTGCGACAAACTTCAAGGCGTATACCTACCTACCCTTCCAAAATTGTCATTAGGTTACTGGGTACCTATCGACTATTGACACAAAACCAGAACGTGTAGGGTCGGCTTGAATAAAACTGGCAACTAGGCAAGATTCTGAAAACAAAACCAGAACGTGTAGGGTCGGCTTGAATAAAACTGGCAACTAGGCAAGATTCTGAAAAAGTTCAAAGTGGTTCTCAACATGTTTGCCATTATTGCGTGATGGTATTCCTATGGTCTAGTTACCTATGCCTATGCCTTTCCATGAAACTAATTTGTTTCCAAAGTCCTATCCGTGCCCTTCAACTCTTTCTTTCTTACCTACAGCTCAAAAAAAGTTAGGTATGTATCTCCTATTTAGGTATCTTATTCAACTTCAAAGGAAATAATAGCCAAAAATAGTCCTTTTGGCTTAAAAATTCTTGTAGATAGGTGCCTAGGTACAGTACCTACCTACCTAGAAAAAAAAAAGGTTATCCGTCTCATGTAGCACCAACTTCAACATGAAGTCAACGCAATGGTACCTACAACACAAAAATATCAAATTATAGGAAAAAAAAAGGTTATCCGTCTCATGTAGCACCAACTTCAACATGAAGTCAACGCAATGGTACCTACAACACAAAAATATCAAATTATAGGTCATTTTGGCTTAAAAATTCTTGTAGGTAGGTGCCTAGGTACAGTACCTACCTACCTACCTAGGAAAAAAAAAAGGTTATCCGTCTCATGTAGCACTAACTTCAACATGAATTAAGTCAACGCAATGGTACCTACAACACAAAAATATCAAATTATAAATTTCGCAAGGCGACATGTCATTCCATCCCGGTTGAGAACCGCTACCTACCCTGACTTGGGGTGTGGCAGGAAGGGGGGGGGACTTGCTAGAACTTTCTCTTGTGACGTGGTACCATTTCATTTGCAAGTTCCATTTTCTTTGTTCCCCAGGCCATTTTCGGTTCAGTTGAACCCTGTTGCCACATGTACACTAGAAAGTTCAAGATGTCTACTTCGGTTTAGCCCCTGACCCTTGACGAAAAATAGCTAAATTTTCTGAGTGGGTTTTACGGTTCCCGGGACGCGAGTTCGATTCTTGGAAGGAAAAGAAAAGGAGCTCGGGCCTCTCCACTAAAGATAACTTGCACATTGCATAGTTAACATAAATACAAGGCGGTGAACTTTTTGAGTTGTACTAGTGAACTAGTGTATCCATAAACATCTAACCTCCTTGAAACATGGTTGCCGCGATATTTTAAAAAAGTAACCGGAACCGGCGAATCCGGCGATGTTTTTTTTTCACTTTTGGTTTTGGCTTTTGGTTTGACAAAAAGTTTTCCTTTTTCCTGAATTTTCATGATTTTTTGATTTTCTGGATATTTCACTCTCAAGTTCCCCTGGTAATCCTAGGGCGAATCCGGCGATATTTTTTTCACTTTTGGTTTTGGCTTGACAAAAAGTTTTCCTTTTTCATGATTTTTTGATTTTCTGGATATTTCACTCTCAAGTTCCTCTGGTAATCCTAGGTACAATCTGAATTTCCTTTTTTTTAGGAACCTACTTAGTTCAGCAAGTTATTCAATCCATGGTTTTGGTGTTCCTTTCATCCCAGGTTACCGAATAATAGGTTGAAGTGATCAGGCAGTTGAAGGAACCTATTTAGTTCAGCAAGTTATTCAATCCATGGTTTTGGTGTTCCTTTCATCCCAGGTTACCGAATAATAGGTTGAAGTGATCAGGCAGTTGATAGGAACCTATTTAGTTCAGCAAGTTATTCAATCCATGCATGGACCTTAAGGTTTTGGTGTTCCTTTCATCCCAGGTTACCGAATAATAGGTTGAAGTGATCAGGCAGTTGATTTTTGAAAAGGAATAAAGAATGACACCTGTTGAATTACTTAAGACATCTGGCATCTGGTAAGTAGAAATCTAATTAATTAGTAGGTATTTTTTTTTTTTTTCAAGAGGTTTGACAGAGGGAACTGTAACTGCTATGGTCTTATCGTACCAAAATCGAAGAGAGAAGGAAGACAATGATGATGATGATGATGATGTCAGCTTTTCGTGCTGTTATTTTACTGGTAATATAAGCACGCAAACTCAAAATGGTTTGTAATATGAGAATTAATTCTTAATTTGAGTAATAAAATCTGCCCTGGGCGGGAAATTAACCTGTGGCCTAGCACTTAATACAAGGCAGACTCACTACCAACTAGGCTGGCCAGGTAATCCCAGTCAGCACACACGATTGGCTCGAATCAAAATTGAAGGTTGAACACAATGGTGCTTCACTTTTTACATCGTACTCTTATCCAGTCCATTTTGCCCTCCTTGACAGAAACAATGGCCGACCTTATTCGAGTATTCGAGTTGAGTTTTCATCTTTTCCCTTTTCATTTTTCATCTTTTCAAGTTTTTCCTTTTTCCGAAGGGTTTAGGGTTTCTATTTTTCCACTTTCAGCTAAGGTTTTCTTTTTGCTGCATCAGCAACTTTTCCCAAATTACATTTTCAGGTAAAAACATTTGTTTCTTTTTCGGAATTTGAGCTGCCTGCTCACTGGAAACTTGAATCCACTTTTCCAAAGTTTTCACAAACCTAGGACATTTTAGCCTGAAGAAAAGTAAGTTATAGGCAGATTGAAAGAGGTATGTTCACTCAGGGCTTTTTTTTACACCCAACATGCTCTCCCATGCTGCTTATTTTCTCATAAAAGTTCAACTGTACACATCGATGCAGTGTCTGCAACATGTGTAAAACGGCAAAAGTTATGCAACAACAATCCTGTGTAAGTCTCAACGGTGGATTCATGATGATCACCTGAATCTGAAACATGTCCACAATCCAAAAGTTTTTTTTTTCTTTTCAAAATAAGACTCACAACCAGTGCACCGGTTGATTAACCAATGCACCAGATGACAAAATAAAAGTTTTTTACTAAACGGTTGATTGTGACTGTCCACCAAATCAAACGTTTAGCTCTTGAGATCCACCACCTCCTCGAGCTGGTTGATTCAATTGGTGACACACTTTTTTTTGTGGTGACACACTTTTTTGTTTATTTTCAAGTTTTCAACAAGTTTTATAAACATTTAAAGCTATAACATTAAGGTTGGGCTAGTAAAAGATCCAAATTTTTTGAATTATTTTCAAGTTTTCAACAAGTTTTATAAAAAATTAAAGCTATAACATTAAGGTTGGGCTAGTAAAACCAAATTTTTTGAAATGATAAAAATTGAGTTTTTTTATCCACCAGTGTTCATCAAACGGTGGACTCTAGCTGGTGCACCGGTTGTGAATCTTATTTTGAAAAAAAAAAAAAAAAAAAAAAAAAAAAAAAAAAAAAAAAAAAAAAATTTTGGTATTTTTTTGTTTTGGGGGTGGAGACACATAATACTGTTTCATTTAACTAGCGGAAATGTATGGGCAAGACTATAACAGTGCTATAGCCTTGTTCAATCACAACTACAACTCAAATTCCTCTTCTAGTAAATCCAATGATGATTCAAATTTTCCAAGTAAGTTGAGAAGATGGAGGAGTGACAATTTTGGTATTAAGTGTAAGAATAGGAGTGTAATGATGACTACCCTGACAATAAAATACTTCTAAATACTAACAAACTTTTATATATAAAGTTACCTGATTGTTCTTGATCAAAAGTTCTGACTCACAGACTGGAGGTAGTGGGATCGAAACCTAGCTGGGTCAGATTTTTTTTTTTTTGCTCTTGGTTGGTAGCTTGTCTGCCTTGTAAGCGCTAGGCCGCGGGCTCGATTCCCGCCCGGGGCGGATTTTATCCTGAACGGATAATGTTCTTTCTCGGAACAACTGGCTTTCTCCTATCCTGTCTTCCTTCTCTCTTCGATTTCGGAACGATGTGACCTTAGCAGTTACAATTCCCTCTATCAAACCTATTTAAAAAACTACCTACATAGTGTGGTCTGTGTATAACTAGAGAACGATTTATGAGTGTATTTACTTCTGTTCCCTTCACAGATCAAAGAAATCATTCGACAAGGAGTTGAGGTTCCAGAAGGACAAAATGATCTGCGACGTAACCAACTTCGTGAGTTGGCTCTTCTGAACGGTAAGTAATATTATCTTATGTAGCGTTCCCTGCCTCGGTGGTGTAGGGATCAAGACGTTCGCCTTGTAAACAGGAGGGCGTGGGTTCAATCCCGGCCAAGGCGGAAATTTTCTAACCAGACAATGTAGCGTTCCCTGTCTCGGTGGTGTAGGGATCAAGACGTTCGCCTTGTAAACAGGAGGGCGTGGGTTCAATCCCGGCCAAGGCGGAAATTTTCTAACCAGACTTTTCCGTTCTTGGATAGGCATAGATGTAAAAGAAAGTATCTTGAAGCTTGAAGTAATGCGAAAACGGTACCGAGGTACAAGCTTTAAAAAAATCATCACGAAATTATGATCAGTCATGGAAAAAAGACACGGGAGTTCAAGATACACAGTTTCCTCTATTAAACCTCCTCGACTCTGGTTTCCTATCTCTAGGTCGTCAGGTATCTTCTTTGTGTAGATTTCACCAATATTTTTCAGTCCCTGGAAGGTTATTAGTTTTTTTTATCTTGTATATTACCCTCATTAAAATATTAATTACAAAGAGTCAGTTTCTATTTTCAGCTCTTAAACTCATTTGGTTAATAAATATATTTTCAATTTCTAATGCAGGAAGATTCACTATAATTTTTCTTTCATCAAAAGATTTGATGTAAGTATTTTTAGTAAATTGATTTGTAGTAATGAGAAATCTGGTATCTACTTAAGTACTTTGGATTTAAAATACCCATCAACCAACTACTTGTTTGAAATAAATGTGGTTTAGAGTTGTAACTAAAATTTGTTTCATCAATTTAGATGTAACTAGTCTTTGCCCTCTTTCTTGCCATTAACTTTTGGGCTTTGTGCCCTTTCTAACCCGTTTCTTTTCAGATCAATTACAGATTGAGGAAATTAGCAGAAAATTGCGTTCCGGAGACTTGGGCATTCCATCCAATCCTGAAGAAAGGTTACTAACTCCCTTGGTTTGATTAATTTATTTTCTTTCTTTAAATGTACACAGTATTTATTTTTATTTATTTAGTTTAGGTACCTACTGTTAAATAATAATTGTAAATTAATATGAAGATGAGGACATCTTAAGTAAAAGTTTTCCTAAAAGTTAATTTTGATATACCAGTAGCAGTTTTTAAACATGTGTAACTTCCTTAACAAATTTGTTATTGATGCAAATTTTTATTATAGCTTGAAGCATATTGTATAGGACAATATTCTGTACTGCATTAGATACAAGTTAATTTTAGATATCTATCCATTTATCAAAATTTCAGGCAACATTGATTAGGCTATTATTATTATTATTATTTTATTTTTTTGACTATATATTGTATTGTGCTTGGTTCCCAAGAAAAATTATACCCCAGATTTAGGTATAGGTAATCATGGTTAAAAAATGATAATATTATTTGGTCCCTGGAAGGCCTGTTAAGCTAACAGCCTGTCAAGTTCCATTTGATTTTATAGCCTTAACAGAGGTTTTAAGCAAACAGGATGTTAGGGGCTAAAAAGAAATTTGATGAAATCCCTCATTTATGTAACATAATTGTTTCATTTTTCCAGGTACCCTGCGTGAGAATGAGGGACCACGCTGTACAAACTGTGGCGCCTCGGACCACAAGAGCTGGCTGTGTCCGGATAAGCCCAATATTACCAACAGCACGCTGTGTTCTAGCTGTGGCGGTGCGGGCCACATAGCACGTGACTGTAGAGAGAAGAGACCCGGCATGGGAGGACCCCCGGCCAACACGCATCGGAACCGCGCCAAGATTGACGAAGAGGTAAGTGAAGAGAATATAATTGTCCATCTGATGAGGGACATACTACGGGATGGGCATGGTACGACACAGACCACATGCGTCTAATGTAGCAGTTGTTTCATTGGTGCAAAATAAAAACGGCGGTAAAACACTCATCTTAAAAAAAGTCAGAATTTAGTCCAGAACCAGTTCTGAAATGAAATTTTTGAAGGAGGTGGAGGGTAAAATAAAGTAAGTGGGTATGCCAAGAATTGAATTAACTTGAAGAATATTCTGTTTAAGTAATGAAATTGTTCAAGGTATAAAAGTGAAGAATAAGTAGACATGTGTGAATAATATACTGAAAAGTCCAGAACCAGTTCTGAAATGAAATTTTTGAAGGAGGTGGAGGGTAAAATAAAGTAAGTGGGTATGCCAAGAATTTGAATTAACTTGAAGAATATTCTGTTTAAGTAATGAAATTGTTCAAGGTATAAAAGTGAAGAATAAGTAGACATGTGTGAATAATATTGTGATATTCTCTTATGATTCCAGTACATGTCTCTGATGGCGGAGTTAGGTGAAGGACCACCTCCAGACAAGAGACAGCGGGATAACGACAGCTACCGCAAGAACAACACGAGTGGCTCCCTGTTTAATAATGATAACATGGCACCCCGTGCTCTGATGGCTCCTCCTCCTGGTCCTCCTATGAGTACCCCTCCTCAGATGATACCCAACAGTCTACCTCCTCCCCCATGGAATAACAACTCAGGCGGAAACAACAACATGCCTCTCATCAATCAACCGCCACCCCAAGTAACACCACCCTGGCAACAGCAGAGCTCTCAGCCTCCTCCTCTCATGGCACAACCCATCGCCCCACCCATGAATTTTAATACACAAGGGAATCAGAACACGAGTGTCCCCCCTCCCCCACCCCCACGTCAGAGTAACTTTGATAAGCCTCCCAGTATGATGAACATGGGTAACCAGCCCAACTTTAACAATAACCCATCCAACTTTAACAATAACCCCTCCAACTTTAACAATAACCCCTCCAACTTTAACATGGGGAACTATAACCAGATGCCCCCACCCCAGAATCAAGGACGTTGGGGTGCACCCCCGCCTCCCCCACCCCCCACCAGTGGAAACAATAACAACATGAATAATCTGCCTCCCTGGCAACAACAGTCTGGTATGATGTGGGGAGGAGTACAGAATCCTCTCAGCTCCCTACTGGGGGCTCCTCCACCCCCTCCCCCTCCTCCCTCATCCTAAATATCCGTCCTGTAATATGCATACATCCTGTAGGGTTCAGGATCGGATAATCCGATCCTAACCTCTTTTCTACCCGCATAGAATCTTATTTTGGTCACTTGGCCTACAGCAGTTTCCAGGAGTACTCGATCTCAGTTTGTCATCAAATGGACCATGTATTAAAAACATTAATTTTTGATTGATGATTAGATTATTTGATTTTTTTATCATTCTGTCTCTACATTTCCACTCGTCAGACCATCTCAGGAGATAGAGACTAGTCTGGATTCATCTTGGCAGGACATATGTTTCCAGGAGTACTCGATCTCAGTTTGTCATCAAATGGACCATGTATTAAAGACATTTTTGATTGATGATTAGATTATTTTATTTTTTATCATTCTGTCTCTACATTTCCACTCGTCAGACCATCTCAGGAGATAGAGACTAGTCTGGATTCATCTTGGCAGGACATATGGGGCGTTTGGAGACCAAGACGGACCTCCACCAGGGGACAATACTCGGGTTTGAGGCTCACAGTTAGTACCCCTCCCCTACAGGAGTTACCGCCTGATGTAGACGCCAAGCCTGGAGTCAAGGTACAGTAACCTACTGGTAAAGGCGCCCACCTAAAGACCCGTTCCCACTAGTCGTTCGAAACAAAAACGTGTCGTGTGTAGTGGGAACACTCATTTAAATTAGATTGTCGTCCTAAAACGGGCGCCGGCCGCCTTAAAGCTAGATTGTCGACCGAAAGACCGCCTGGATTGCCGACAAGGCAAAAATCGGATATAACTTTACTGGTAAAGGCGCCCACCTGAAGACCCGTTCCCACTAGTCATTCGAAACAAAAACGTGTCGTGTGTAGTGGGAACACTCATTTAAATTAGATTGTCGTCCTAAAACGGGCGCCGGCCGCCTTAAAGCTAGATTGTCGACCGAAAGACCGCCTGGATTGCCGACAAGGCAAAAATCGGATATAACTCACGACAAGTGCGAACGGACTTTAAGTGAGGATGTGCAGGTTCAAACTGTAACAGGGGTAGGTATCGATTTTTTTAGGAGGTTTGATAGAGGTATCATCCCGAAATGGAAGTAAGGAGGGCAGGATAGGAGAAAGCCAGCCGTTCCGGAGATATAACTCACGACAAGTGCGAACGGACTTTAAGTGAGGATGTGCAGTTTGTGCAGGTTCAAACTGTAACAGGGGTATCGATTTTTTTAGGAGGTTTGATAGAGGTATCATCCCGAAATGGAAGTAAGGAGGGCAGGATAGGAGAAAGCCAGCCGTTCCGGAGGGAACCTTATCTGTTAAGGATAAAGTCCACCGTGGACAGGAATTGAACCCGGGACCTAGCGCTTACAAGGTAGGAGTACTATCCTCCGAACTAACTTCTTCTACTTGGAGTGCCAATCCGTGACAAATATTGGCGATCATCATGGCAATCTTTACTTTATCCACGGCAATTCGAAATAGTTCAGGGGAAAATTTGTTGAACCAGGTTCTTAGGTTCTTCAGCCAGGAGATCCGTCTTCTTTCTGGCCCTCTTTTTCCTTGTAAGACTGGCTGGCAAAGCATTATTTGTTAAACTACATATTATATCCTGACCATTCCAAATCTCAGGTGCTGATTGGGGAGCCCCGTCTTCTACTTGGAGTGCCAATCCGTGACAAATATTGGCGATCATCATGGCAATCTTTACTTTATCCACGGCAATTCGAAATAGTTCAGGGGAAATTTTGTTGAACCAGGTTCTTAGGTTCTTCAGCCAGGAGATCCGTCTTCTTTCTGGCCCTCTTTTTCCTTGTAAGACTGGCTGGCAAAGCAGACTTCTTCTACTTGGAGTGCCAATCCGTGACAAATGTTGGCGATCATCATGGCAATTTTTACTTTATCCACGGCAATTCGAAATAGTTCAGGGGAAATTTTGTTGAACGGTTGAACCAGGTTCTTAGGTTCTTCAGCCAGGAGATCCGTCTTCTTTCTGGCCCTCTTTTTCCCTGTAAGACTGGCTGGCAAAGCATTATTTGTTAAACTACATATTATATCCTGACCATTCCAAATCTCAGGTGCTGATTGGGGAGCCCCGGGCATTCACATTCGGTACCGACATGATAGTATCTAGTGGCAGCTTCGGTGACATCAGTGTATGGGGGGACCGTCTCTATTCCCGGCCTAGACTACGCTCCATGCCTCTGGAGAGAAGGAAGTGCTTGTTCATGGATGAGGCGAAGTCATTGGGTAGGCAGTATTACTTGCGGCAGAACTGCAAGGTAGAATGCTATGAGAAGTATGTGCATCGGTTCTGCAACTGCACGCTCCAGTTTATGTTCCCTCATTCAGGTATTATTATTATTTTGAAGAGGGTTGATAGAGGGAACAGTAACTGCTAAGGTCTTTCGAAGAGAGAAGGAAGACAGGACAGGAGAAAGCCAGCCGTTCCGAGTGCTTACAAGGCAGACGCGCATCTGCCTTGTAAGCGCTAGGTCGCGGGTTTGATTCCTGTCCGAGGCGAACTTTTTCTCAAGCAGTTGAAGTTCTTTTTCGGAATTGGTGGTTTTCTTCTATTCTGTCCTTCTTGTCCATTCAATTTCAGGACGATAATACCTTTGTGGTTAGAGTTCCCTCTATCAAAGCGAGAGAGTCATTTGTGCATACAACTAAGTAGTGACATAAGACATACATACCTATGTAGGTAACCGACAACATGTATTTTTAAAATGTGTAATACAAACACCAATTTTTCATTTACCTACTTTTCCTCGAAAGCAAAAAGAGAAGAAAGACAGGATAGGAGAAAGCCAGCCGTTCCGAGAACGATGGAAGGAAAGAAGGCAAAAACTTACATTTACATAAGACCCATTTTACTCTCGGAATATATTATCTAAACAGGATGTATTCTATTCTATTAAGCACTTAGCTTTACCCTGCAATTACTGTTCCCCGCCTACTAGGTTTCCAAGTGCTACGAAATATTTTCCCGCCCCTCAAAAGTACCTTCAAGCAGAAGTAATGAAAAATAGAAAAAGTACTCAATAAAAAGTAGAATTTCAAGGATAAAAAGATATTATAAAAAATGATAGTGAATTAGGCCTTTGCATACATGTACCTATTGTATACTCGTAGTTGTATGGGTTGGTATATCTCGTAAATTTTGCATTGAAAAGCTCTTTGGAAAAAAAAAAAAACAGTAAAAATTCCAACTCGAAATACCTACCTAGTTCATTTTTGAACTCTGTGCTTTTCGCTTGTATTGGTATTCGTCATGAATAAAAGTAACAAAGTCGAGTTAAAGAGAGTGTGCAAGGATTATTTACTAGATGTGTGTAAGGAAAGTTCTCTCCATGGACTTGTACATTTCACCAGGCCTAGTCGATCTCTAATAGAGCAGTAAGTAACTCACTTAACTACAGATTTTTTTTATGATGGATAGAGGGAACAGTTAGTAATAATGGAGGTCCTATCATCCCGAAATCGAAGAGAGGAGAAAGCCAGCCTTTCCGCAAATGAACCTTAACTGTTCAGGACAAAGTTCGCCCCGGACGGGAATCGAACCCGCGATCTAGTGCTTAGACTGATCTCTAATAGAGCAGTAAGTAACTCACTTAACTACAGATTTTTTTTATGATGGATAGAGGGAACAGTAAGTAATAATGGAGGTCCTATCATCCCGAAATCGAAGAGAGGAGAAAGCCAGCCTTTCCGCGAATGAACCTTAATTGTTCAGGACAAAGTTCGCCCCGGACGGCAATCGAACCCGCGACCTAGTGCTTAGACAAACGACGCTCTAAGAACTCCAAGCTAACTAGGCCTTACTAGGCTGTCACAGTTAGAAATGATAATAAAATGACATTTTTGATGTAGGTACCAACAATCACACTTAACTTCCTATGTTCTGGTTTTCTGGACTTAAAGTTGGCACGTACCTACCCTGTTTTGTACTGGACTTTTCCGGTCGGGGACGATGATATGTGACAATCTGCTGAAGAAGGGTCTGGAATTTAGACCCACCAAAATGTCCGGTACAAAACAAGGTACATATGTACGTGTACGTGCCAACATGAAGTACAATTTAGACCCAAAATGTCCGGTACAAAACAAGGTACATATGTACGTGTACGTGCCAACATGAAGTACAGAAAAAAAACTAGAAATGATACCCGTCTTCTTTCATTTAAGTCTCATTCTGGCAGGATAAATTATTTTTTTGACTACATATTGTATTGTGCTTGGTTCCCAAGAAAAATTATACCCCAGATTTAGGTATAGGTAATCATGGTTAAAAAATGATAATATTATTTGGAAATCCTCCATAACCTAAAATTGCCCCTAAAATTGTTTTAAAGCCCCCCTAAAATTGCTTGTTGGCATCAGAGGAATAGAAAGAAGAATCAACTTCTTAACATTTTACATCTTTATGTAATCGGTTTTAAAGCCCCCCTAAAATTGCTTGTTGGCATCAGAGGAATAGAAAGAAGAATCAACTTCTTAACATTTTACATCTTTATGTAATCTCTCTAATGTGTTTTATTAAAATGATCACTAATTAATATTATAAATTCTATACACATCCTGATTTGAAATAATAGTGAAAAGTAACAGGTAACCACTTGGTAAGATTATTACCTAAGAAATTTTCTACAGCCTAATTCTTAGGGTTCTGTTATCAAAGTTGAATCTTCTCCCTGATTTGAAATAATAGTGAAAAGTAACAGGTAACCACTTGGTAAGATTATTACCTAAGAAATTTTCTACAGCCTTCTGTTATCAAAGTGAAGGCTAACTTTGAATCTTCTCTATTCTGTGATCTTGTTAATTAATCTACTTAATCAATAATTCTATTCATGTCACACCCTGATTTGAAATAATAGTGAAATGTAACAGGTAACCACTTGGTAAGATTATTACCTAAGAAATTTTCTACAGCCTAATTCTTAGGGTTCTGTTATCAAAGTGAAGGCTAACTTTGAATCTTCTCTATTCTGTGATCTTGTTAATTAATCTACTTAATCAATAATTCTATTCATGATTTCAAGAATTTCAGCTCTTTTATTATCATGTCTAACCATAATCATGGATTAATATTTCAGCTTTGACACATCCGAAATTTCTTGCCCTTATTCCATCTTTTCCAACTAATGAAATTATTATTTTTGTAGCATATAGCATAGGTATTCAAGATAATCCTACAAGGTAATATTTTATGAAAGGAAAACAATGATGTATGTGTCTAATATCTAATTCATTACAATGGAAAGAAGCCAACATGAAATTTCCATTATATTCAAGTTGCTATTTTTTAAATAAAATAATTACGGACACTTAAAATAATAATCTCATCTGTTACGACATTCAAAATGTACTAACCTCTTGAAAAAAGCAAGATAAATCAGCATCTATTTTTAGTTGGTGCTCACCCTTATTGTGGTGGTACTAAACTAAACGATACTTTTCAAACTTTCAGGTGGTTGTCATCAGGAACAAATGAAAGTTCAGTAAAATTGTGTCATTATTTGTAAACCTTAGATTTAATGAAACTAATAAAAATTTGTGTGAAATTAACACCAGTCGATTGTAAGACAGGATGTCTATAAACTCTATTTTCCTCGGAAACGGATTAGTTTGGGAAGAAATGCTAAATCACGTGTCTCTTTTAAAATGAAGTTTCAGAGAAAAATTGACGTGGTACCATTTCATTTGCAAGTTCCATTTTCTTTGTTCCCCCGGCCATTTTCGGTTCAGTTCAACACTGTTGCCACATGTACACCAGAATCAGCGTGGTATCATTTCATTTGCAAGTTCCATTTTCTTTGTTCCCCAGGCCATTTTCGGTTCAGTTAAACCCTGTTGCCACATGTACACCAGAAAGTTCAAGATGTCTACTTCGGTTCAGCCCCTGACGAAAAAAAACTAAATTTTCTGAGTGGGTTTTACGGTTCCCGGGACGCGAGTTCGATTCTTGGAAGGAAAAGAAAAGGAGCTCAGGCCTCTCCACTAAAGATAACTTGCACATTGCATAGTTAACATAAATACAAGGCGGTAAACTTTTTGAGTTGTACTAGCGTATCCATGTACACCAGAAAGTTCAAGATGTCTACTTCGGTTCAGCCCCTGACGAAAAAGAGCTAAATTTTCCGAGTGGGTTTTACGGTTCCCGGGACGCGAGTTCGATTCTTGGAAGGAAAAGAAAAGGAGTTCAGGCCTCTCCACTAAAGATAATTTGCACATTGCATAGTTAACATAAATACAAGGCGGTAAACTTTATTCGTTGTACTAGCATATCCATAAACATCTAACCTCCTTGAAACAGTCATGGTTGCCTTGCCGCGAAATTTTAAAAAAGTAACCGGCGAAATTTCACTTTTGGTTTAATTGGTTTTGGTAATTTGGTTTGACAAAGTTTTCCTTTTTCCTGAGTTTTCATGATTTTTTGATTTTCTGGATATTTCACTCTCAAGTTCCCCTGGTAATCCTAGGCACTCTCTGAATTTCCATTTTTTAAAAAATATAGGAACCTATATCTTGAACCATTAGATTGCTGAGGGCTTCTGGGTCCACTTGGAGAGATCCACCAAGTTCTTCAGATAGGAGAAAGCCAGCCGTTCCAAGAACAAACATTATCCCATCAGGATAAAATCTGCCCTGGGCGGGAATTTAACCTGTGGCCTAGCACTTACAAGGCAGACTCACTACCAACTAGGCTGGCCAGGTAATCCCAGTCAGCACACACGATTGGATTGGATGTAAGGCTCGAATCAAAATTGACGGTTGAACACAATGGTGCTTCACTTTTTACATCGTACTCTTATCCAGTCCATTTTGCCCTCCTTGACAGAAACAATGGCCGACCTTATTTGAGTATTCGAGTTGAGTGTTGAGTGTTGAGTTTTCAACTTTTCCTTTTTCATTTTTCATCTTTTCAAGTTTTTCCTTTTTCCGAAGGGTTTAGGGTTTCTATTTTTCCACTTTCAGCTAAGGTTTTCTTTTTGTGAAGGTTGAACACAATGGTGCTTCACTTTTTACATCGTACTCTTATCCAGTCCATTTTGCCCTCCTTGACAGAAACAATGGCCGACCTTATTCGGGATCTGGCACAGGGGAGCGTGTTGAGGACGAGATTTTTGTGGGAATTTTGCTATAAATCCCACCATTAAAAAAAATACCCTGACATCCTTCTAAAGCCATAGATGAGCTGGAAAAATAGGTATACTTGTTAGAGACCCTCAATCAAGTCACTAGGTATCAAAGATCAGGAACTCATTTTATGTTATTAGTAGTTTTATTATTTACTATTTTTCCCCCAAGTGAAACTCGAGGTTTAAAACCCCACATGTGGATGCCCCCCGTGTGTTACAGATCCCCCTCCCCCGAACCCATCTACAGCAGTGATGGAAAGCGAATGAACACGCGAGAATATCGGACCAGGAAGAAATTGGAAGAAGAAAGACATGACCTCATTCAGAAAATGTTCAAAGTGAACCCCGAGTTCAAACCTCCGCCAGATTACAAGTAAATACCGTCTTTTAAATTTTAGAGGGCAGCTCTCTCAACCACTAAGTTTAGGCTTTATGTCATATATTATTTCTTTTTATTACTTTCTAGCTTTCTACCAATCTAATTATCTAAAAATAACGTTTGAGTAATAACGAGGAATACTAAATCCATAGGTACGAAGTACTAACTATTAGAAGTGGTAGTGTAGTGGCGGAAGGGCGTAGGTTCGAATAATACCAGGGAATAGAATAGTTTAATGCTATTTTGAAAAAACTTGTTAAGCCTTGACTCCATTGATCTGAAATTTCACGATAATGTATATTTTACAGCACCCGCCCGCTAAACTTTACAGGTGTTAGTTAATCTACCTTAAATTTTAACGTTTGCATTGCAGGCAAAGTTAACGTGTCAGCAGATCCATTGAAGCTAAGTATTGACCTTTTTCGAACCTGAAGTTAAAAAAAAGTACACCGAAAATAATCTGGGTCCTTTATTTTCAGACCTCCTGTGATCAAAGTCAATGATAAAGTGATGATACCTCAAGATGAACATCCTGATATTAACTTTGTGGGCTTACTGATTGGGCCCCGTGGTAACACGCTGAAGTGTAAGTATTATTTTCATGGTCAGTCTAATTAGCTTGGAAAATAGTGCTAGGTCGTGGGTTCGAATCCCACCTGAGACGAACCTGACGAACTTTGTCCTCAACAGATGAGGTTCTTTCACGGAACGGTGGGCTTTCTCCTATCCTGTCCTTCTCTTTTTGATTTTGGGTCGAAAAGAGAGACCTTCGTTGTTATAATTCCCTCTATCAAATTTTCAACTCCATACACATAAAGCCCAGTCTGAGGCTTAGGTGTAGGGGCAATTGCCCCGAAGGATGGATGAGTTAAGCTTAATGTTCTGGTTTTCTGGACTTAAAGTTGGCACGTACCTACCTTGTTTTGTACTGGACTTTTCCGGTCGGGGACGATGATATGTGACAATCTGCTGAAGAAGGGTCTGGAATTTAGACCCAAAATGTCCGGTACAAAACAAGGTACATACGTGTACGTGCCAACATGAAGTACAGAAAAAAAACTAGAAATGATACCCGTCTTCTTTCATTTAAGTCTCATTCTGGCAGGATAAACAAGGTATAGTTTATTCTTACAGGGTGGTATGGGGCGTGATAGTATCGAGTGCCATGATGAGCACTCTGTATACAGGGTGGCGCTCCGGTACAAAACAAGGTACATACGTGTACGTGCCAACATGAAGTACAGAAAAAAAAACTAGAAATGATACCCGTCTTCTTTCATTTAAGTCTCATTCTGGCAGCATAAACAAGGTATAGTTTATTCTTACAGGGTGGTATGGGGCGTGATAGTATCGAGTGCCATGATGAGCACTCTGTATACAGGGTGGCGAGTATGGGACAATTACGTGACCAGCGGACCTGTTACTGTTGTAGAAACCACCTACTTCAAATATGCCCAAGTAGCGTTTCCCAGCGTCATTATTTGCGATGTCAGTCGTGTTGAGTGGAAGAGAGTGCTCGCTTTAAACTATTCGAAGTAAGACGAACTAATGTACAATTCGGACATACTGCAGATTACTACAGTTTAAGGGAGAGATATCGCTCAGTTTATTAGACCAAGTCTCCAGCTACTCAGCATTTGTATGTAAGTGAGTAGTAATTTCTCAAAGTAAAAGTAAAGGTACGTTCAAACAGTCGACCACCCGTCGGTCAATCGATCGATGTCGATCCACAATAAAGTCACATCGATGGACGGCCGTGGACTGTGTGTGGACACACCTCATAGGTACTGCAGATTACTACAGTTTAAGGGAGAGATATCGCTCAGTTTATTAGACCAAGTCTCCAGCTACTCGGCATTTGTATGTAGTTAAGCTTATACGAATCCACGAAACCTAGAAAAAATAGGTCCCTCTATCAAACATGGAAAAATGGGTTTCAAAGATATATCTGACTTGACTTTTCAGCCATGGAAAAGGACACGGGCGCGAAGATCATAATTCGTGGCAAAGGTTGGTTAAGCTTATACGAATCCACGAAACCTAGAAAAAATAGGTCCCTCTATCAAACATGGAAAAAATGGGTTTCAAAGATATATCTGACTTGACTTTTCAGCCATGGAAAAGGACACGGGCGCGAAGATCATAATTCGTGGCAAAGGTTTTGGAAGAGAGTGCTCGCTTTAAACTATTCGAAGTAAGACGAACTAATGTAGGTACTGCAGATTACTATAGTTTAAGGGAGAGATATCGCTCAGTTTATTAGACCAAGTCTCCAGCTACTCGGCATTTGTATGTATGTGAGTAGTATTTTCTCAAAGTAAAAGTAAAGGTACGTTCAAACATAGTCGACCACCCGTCGGTCAATCGATCGATGTCGATCCACAATAAAGTCACATCGATGGACGGCCGTGGACTGTGTGTGGACACACCTTAATATACGAGTAAAGGCAACCCTAAATTTCGCAATTTTAAGCAAACTCTCCCCTCTGCGTAAAGGTACGTTCAAACATAGTCGACCACCCGTCGGTCAATCGATCGATGTCGATCCACAATAAAGTCACATCGATCGACGGCCGTGGACTGTGTGTGGACACACCTTAATATACGAGTAAAGGCAACCCTAAATTTCGCAATTTTAAGCAAACTCTCCCCTCTGGTTTCCAGATTGATCGATTTTGATAAAAGAGAAGGAGACATGCAAAAAATTCGTCAAACGATCCAGGCTCTCCTGCAAGCTTTGTCTGTTATCACGTTTGGCGATTTTGATGAGTTTAATCGAGTGAGAAGTTTTGAAAAGACCACCGTTCCTCTCCTAAGCAAAGTCAACGTTACACAACTACTTTTAGAGGTATAGTAGAATGTACCTACCTAACTTACATCAGGCAAAGGTTCAGTGAAGGAAGGCAAAGTGGGACGTAAGGACGGACAACCACTGCCTGGAGAGAATGAACCCCTGCATGCGTATGTGACAGCACATAACCCTGAGAATGTGAAGAAAGCTGTCGATAGGGTGAGTAGAGGTCGTGAGTTCTGACTCACAGACTGGAGGTAGTGGGATCGAAACCTAGCTGGGTCAGATTTTTTTTTTGCTCTTGGTTGGTAGCTTGTCTGCCTTGTAAGCGCTAGGCCGCGGGCTCGATTCCCGCCCGGGGCGGATTTTATCCTGAACGGATAATGTTCTTTCTCGGAACAACTGGCTTTCTCCTATCCTGTCTTCCTTCTCTCTTCGATTTCGGAACGATGTGACCTTAGCAGTTACAATTCCCTCTATCAAACCTATTTAAAAAACTACCTACATCGTCTGCCTTGTAAGCGCTAGGCCGCGGGCTCGATTCCCGCCTGGGGCGGATTTTATCCTGAACGGATAATGTTCTTTCTCGGAACAACTGGCTTTCTCCTATCTTGTCTTCCTTCTCTCTTCGATTTCGGAACGATGTGACCTTAGCAGTTACAATTCCCTCTATCAAACCTATTTAAAAAACTACCTACATTCGATTTTTTTTAGGAGGTTTGATAGAGGTATCATCCCGAAATGGAAGTAAGGAGGGCAGGATAGGAGAAAGCCAGCCGTTCCGGAGGGAACCTTATCTGTTAAGGATAAAGTCCACCGTGGACAGGAATTGAACCCGGGACCTAGCGCTTACAAGGTAGGAGTACTATCCTCCGAACTAACTTCTTCTACTTACTTACATCATATTTAGATTTTCTAGATTAGGTATTTACTATTTAGTGATGTTACGCCGCGCCGCATTGCCCCGTACATAGGCCTGGTTGAAACGTTACGTACATAATTATGTAGTACCTACCTACTCTCCATCTTGGTAATGGCGCTTACGAATTTTCTATCTCAAAGGAACTTGCAAATTTTGTGAGAAAAGACAAATCTGCAACTAAGTTACCGCAATACTGACGGAACGTGGAGATGTATACGTATATACTTTTATGTACCCAAGTAGGTTTCAAATTAAGGTGATCCCAAGGGCAAGGAAAACCTATATAGACCCTTGACAAATGGAGTGTGTCTGAAGGCATGTTGTCGACAAATCTGCAACTAAGTTACCGCAATACCGCCATACTGACGGAACGTGGAGATGTATACGTACTTTTATGTACCTAAGTAGGTTTCAAATTAAGGTGATCCCAAGGGCAAGGAAAACCTAATATATATATAAGAAAAAAGATTGTTTCACCACTGTTTTTATTTCATAGCAATGAAAAAACTGCTATATTCGACCCATGTGGTCTGTGTCATAGCATGCCCATCCCATTGTATGCCTCTCATCAGATGGGTGAGACAAGAACACCAGAAAGTAACCTGTTGAAATATTTGCAATCAAAAATAAACGCAATTTTTTTGTTAATGGTGGGATTCAAACCCAACACCTTCTGCATGGCATGCAAGCATGTTACCACTGGGCTAACCGTGCCCACCTTGCATTTTTTCCAGTTGTCCATTTGGTATAGGCAAGACCCTGGTTTTCTATGGCAGGCTTAAATTTCAGGATGGGGCTGGCACTTGTTCTACATCACCATTACATTTTGACCTTTTTTTTTGCCTCGGTATTACATCAGACTACTTACAATATATTGTATACCTCCAATGCAATATTTTACTTATTAATATTACTTACTTGAATTTTTTGTTTGCAGCATGGAGAACAAAGATGATAAAGCTGCTGCTTCTGCCAAAGTTTCTGATGCTACAGTAAGTTATATTTATTTTGGAAAGAAGTCTGTTGAACAGAGTATTTTAGCTTTTAGTATGTGTTATTGAGGCTGCTGAATCTGGATGTACAGGGTGTTTTTAAAGTCTTGATGACTGGGTACATTTCTCAAGAACTACTTCGAATATCAAGAAATGCTTAGAATATCAAATCTTTCATTAAAAAAAAAAAAAAAAAAAAAAAAAAAAAAAAACAGAGACGTCATATCTGGCAACACTGTTGCAAACCTCATGCATCTGGCAACACTGTTGGAATTTGGAAATGGAATCTGAGGTTAATTGCTGAAAATTATGACGTCATCACCTACGGGAGCATCATATGTCGTGACGTCAAACTTTACGATTTATCGGTATTTATGTACAATCCTGGGTTAGCCTTAAAACACTGAATAATTAAAATGATAGTAAAATCGTGTTCATTAACACCCACATTGTAATCAGTGTTAAGAAACTATTATTAGACACTACCGTCCACTCTAGTGAACTTGATTCGCCAAGGTAAAAGTACCTAACTTATTCGTACCTACATACCTACCTGCTTCTATGATACTACAGGAATTTAGGATTAAAATAGTAACATTTAATGTGCGATAATCTTGAATAAAACAATAGTATAGGTAGGGTGCTAGGGTCCCGTTCTGAAAGCTGTAAAGGTTTACTTACGAAAAGGTTTATGCTAAAGTCGATTTCTGTTTGACCGAAATGGAACAAGCTTAACCAAGCACAACTTGAGTTTAAAAATTCCATGTTTCTTTTGCACACCAAAACTTGGTTAGTCTTGGTAAGGGACCGACCATGTTTGGTTTGGCTTTACTCTGTTAGGTACCTATTTCATTTCTTGTTTAGATACATGCGATATACATAGGTAATCTTGAATAAAACAATAGTATAGGTAGGGTCCCATTCTGAAATCTGTAAAGGTTTACTTACGAAAAGGTTTATGCTAACAAGTCGATTTCTGTTTGACCGGAGTGGAACAAGCTTAACCAAGCACAACTTAAGTTTAAAAATTCCATGTTTCTTTTGCAGACCAAAACTTGGTTAGTCTTGGTAAGGGACCGACCATGTTTGGTTTGGCTTTACTCTGTTAGGTACCTATTTCATTTCTTGTTTAGAAATATGTGCAACTAAATCAGTGTTAACCAAAGTGAACTTAGCTTTGGGTACCAGGAAAACAAACAAGTTTTCGGTGAGGCCAAGACAAAACTTGACCGTGTTTTTCAATTATAGGTAGGTACTTTGTAGTTTTCATGGGTGAGGTGTTATTTCTCGAGTGGTATACCCGTTGTTTATCGTACCTTCTGCCTTACAATAATAAATTGATAATTCCACAATACTGCCTTTGGAGTAATCCAATCGTTAATTTCTTAATCGTGGGGTCGTGAAGTCTGATTGTAGATAGGCACAAGGAAGCTACAATACGCGTAGATCGACTGGGGATCCAGCTCTAGTGACGACGAGGATGTGTTAGAGATTTTCGTTTGTTTTCAGAACTGGCCAATGCAGGCCGCCCCCTATTCCCTGGCTCAGATGTTGATGACCAACTCAAACGAATCTTCAAACTTCTTGGCACCCCTACTGAAGATACCTGGCCTGGTATGAACCTTCTCCCAGACTTCAAACCATTCCCTATGTATCATCCCAGCATGTCTTTCTCCCAAGTGGCACCCAAGTTGACAGCCAAAGGCCGCGACCTGTTGCAAAGGCTCCTGGTATGCAATCCAGTACAACGAATGTCGGCTGAGGACGCCATGTCTCATATATATTTCTCTGATCTCAATGTAGCCATCAAGTCTGAAAGGTGTCAATAGACGGAAGAGCGTCTCCTTAATCCTAATAATATATGTACTTTACATCAAGTAGGAGTAAGTATAGAAGAATCCTGTTTTGCACTCGTGAGGTTTTGCACTCGTAAGATCGAGTAATAAATGGAAACCCTCGGGCAACTTACTGATTAAGAAAACGCAATATTTGTCACTTTATAACATCATTATTTACTTCGGACGTCAATAGAATTTTCTATAATCGTAATTTAAAAAAAAAAAAAATGACATAATACAATATTTAAAAAAAAATAATTACGAGTATGCTTTACTTGGTACATCAGTTTCAGTTATCATTATCACCGTTACTTTTAGCTCCCGCTACCCTCGCTTTGAGCGCGGGAGAAGGAATAGCTTCTTAGTTACCCAAAAAACAGAACCCCGACCGGAAGTTGTAATTTTGCCAAGAAATGAATCCCCAAAGGGAATTCAGCTAAAAATGTATTTTTTTTTTTTGACCTGGGCGGGAATTGAATCTGCGGCCACTTAGCTCAATAAGAGGCAAAAGCGGTAGGCGTCCTTTTATTTATTTACTCATGAGGTGTTACTGTTCTCTGTATTTTTTTAAATGTTAGGGGAGTTGATGGAGAAATTTCCGAATTGAAAGTCAATAATCTCTTGATAAGGATGGCCATGCCTGTTATACTCAGGGTGTCTACCAAAATGGAAAAACAAAATTCCCTGACTTTTCTCGGTTTTCCAGTCCATTTTTTCCAAATTTCCAGTCTACTTTTTCAAGATTTTCCACCCCATTCCCACTGCGTCACAACAGATTTTTTTTTTCTTCAAGTAATGTTCCCAAGCCTGTTCAACATTAATTCTCCAATCTTTTTTCATCCTTAGAACGGCAATTAAAAATTGAATTTTCGACTTTTTAAAGTTACTTTTTCGAAGTTTTGACCTCAGATTTGGATTTTTCACAGCTTTTTCACTATAGGAATCGACTTTTATTAATAATATTTTCCCAATTGCAACTCCTCCATTATGCAGATCTTTTTTGTTGGAATTTTCCATCGGCGTGACTTCTGAACAAGAATCTAAAAAACACAGCTGAAGGCACAAATTTATCATAGGTACACAAAAATTTGATATCGCCCGTTGTCACGCAGGTCACGCTGTCACGCACTGTGTACCTCGTGACGTCAAGGCGCGGTCCGTATTCGGAAACAGGCCCCATAATCAGCTGATTTTAGATTTTCGAGGTTATATTTTGACGTATTGTTTTTTTCTGGATTTTTTTCGTCAAAAATTCAAAATGGACATTCGTAATCTGAATCAATCTAGTGATAAGGATATAAAGTTTGAGTTTTTCTTTACAAAAATGACCATTTCTTTTGAATTGTGATTCACAGATTGTATTCATAGTCTCTAAGGTACGACCATCAACTATTAGTCATAATATTTTCAATGTATTTTTAGGTATATTCCCCTTTCAATTTTGCCTCATGCGTCTACCACTTGGTTGTCGCCTTTCATTGAAATTATTTCTCGTGATCAACAGTAGGTACCTTTAGAATTGCCGCACCGTAACTTTTGTATATTGTGGTCTACATATTGAAATATCTTTCCCCAAGCCCCTGTATC
Organism: Diaphorina citri; assembly: GCF_000475195.1. Taxonomy (NCBI): domain Eukaryota; kingdom Metazoa; phylum Arthropoda; class Insecta; order Hemiptera; family Psyllidae; genus Diaphorina; species Diaphorina citri. Next base: position 326,989 of record NW_007377890.1, on the reverse strand, counting down.
TGAAATACATCCTTATATTGTACCTGTTTTATTACTTGTTGAATATGTTGCTGGCCCAACTTTTTTTTTTTTCAAGTATACACCAGGTATTTAGTTCAAACTCTATAATGATCACTGAATATCCTGAAATCTGCCTGTACCTAAAGGATTCTTAACTCTCAGCCTGACAGAGCTGAATGCAACAACATGTTTCCTTTACCAGGCCAGACTAAATATGGTTAGGTACACTTCTCCAGGGGCCTAATGTGGTAAAGTTCCAGTTTAGCTTAAATACTCAAACTGAAGGGGAGGGGGGGGGGGGGGTGCAGAAGTCAAGCACCCTTGCACACTTGATAATTCCTATCTCCACTTATGTATGCCATGTTCGACAGGTAGGTAGGGTACATAGGTGGGAAGATAGGTAAGTATAGGTGGGAAAGATATTTAGGGAGGTAGATAGGGAGGTACATTAAAAAATATTATAATATGCTTAAGAATTTCCCGGTGAAAATTTTTAAATGGCAACGAGGGAAGGTAAATTAAAATTAAGATATTTTTCCCCTGAGAGAGTGTGTTTACATGTACGTGCATAAAAAAGTCTCTCTCTCTCTCTCTCTAGCTCTCTCTCTCCTTTCAAGGGAAGTAAAAAAACTTGATGTAAAGGCTTGAAATAGGTAGGTAAGTAGGTGGATATGTATTTCTACTTTCTACACACATGTATATGAATATGTGGTTATTTTATTACAATTTGGAAGGAAAAAATAAGGTAAGTAATACAAGTAATACATTTATACACTAAAACTCTAGTAGGCCTAGTACCTCCTTCTTTGAGACCTTGGAAAATTCAGAATGCCTACCTCATCAACTTACCTAGGTATGTATTTATTTTTTTCAATGAACAGTTTGGACACAACCACCCCAATGATAGGTAATATCCGGTGTCCCAAAAAAAAAGGGATGCCTACCCTAATAATGTCCAGTGTTCCTACAAGAAGGACCACCCACCCTACACTGTCCCCTAATCGCTATCGTTATGTGCCCTCAGTATAATCTTATTAAAATTCAAATCCCCTGCAAGGGAAGTAAAAAACTTGATGTAAAGGCTTGAAATAGGTAGGTAAGTAGGTGGATATGGTGTATTTCTACTTTCTACACACATGTAAATGACTATGTGGTTAATTTATTATAGTTTGGAAGGAAAAAATAAGGTAAGTACCTAATACATTTATACACTAAAACTCTAGTAGGCCTAGTACCTACCTCCTTCTTTGAGAGCTTGGGAAACTCAGACTGCCTACCTCATCAACTTACCTAGGTATGTATTTATTTTTTTCATTGAACAGTTTGGACACAACACCACCCCAATGATAGGTAATATCCGGTGTCCCAAGAAAAAAAGGGCTGCCTACCCTAACCCTAATAATGTCCAGTGTTCCTATAAGAAGGACCACCCACCCTACACTGTCCCCTAATCGCTATCGTTATGTGCCCTCAGTATAATCTTATTAAAATTCAAATCCCCTGAAATATTATGAAAAAATAATGAAAATCTCTTACCCGCTCCCCTAAAATCCCATCATCCAGAATATCCCCATTTGTCGTATCTTTTCATCAGGGAGCCTCTATTCCCGAAATTGAGCACTCTTGTACGAATATTATGAAAAAATAATGAAAATCTCTTATCCGTCCCCCTAAAATCCCATCATCCAGAATATCCCCATTTGTCGTATCTTTTCATCAGGGAGCCTCTATTCCCGAAATTGAGCACTCTTGTACAAGTTGTAAGCTTAGAAAAAACCTCGGATTTTTCCCATCCAGCCTTCTTTTATCTCTTATCATAATTTTGTCCACCATTTTCCAAAATCCGAAAAGTAATCAAAATTTCCATTTGTTTGGGGTTTCGTAATGTTCCTTATGGAAAGTCCTATGATGTTCACACCAGATTTTTCTGTTGAAAGGCAGAAGAATTTTGGTGGGCTTCAGCGATCGCACCTAACTACCAACCTCTTCTGGCCTTCCAGGCTCCAGGTCTGGAACTGCTGCCAAAAAAATTGGTCAGTCGGCCAGGAATGCTGTCTTTCAATCGCTAGAATGCAGGAACTAATCGTGAAAAGCCTGTGTTCAATTGCCTTCAAAGAAGCAGGAAGTAAGTAAAAAGAAAGCGCCCAAAGACAAAAGTCCCTTCAATTTCATTTCCTTGATTCTTTTACATGTACGAGTTCCTATTTAATTTCAATCGATTTTATTTGCATCCTATTACAAGGAAGTAAAGGGAATGGGTATAGGTGTTACCTTTTTACTTTCCTTATCCTATAGGAAGGAAAGTAATGTAATCGGGTCAAATTTTCGATGGTCAGTTATTAAAAATCCCTTTCGTTTGAGAGAGGAAAAAATCCCAGCGAATGCAGAGGCCAGTGTTGCCAGCTTGGTCATAAGTTAAAAATCCCTTTCGTTTGAGAGAGGAAAAAATCCCAGCGAATGCAGAGGCCAGTGTTGCCAGCTTGGTCATAAGGGATTACCGTACGCCATATTTTGATAGTCGTACACATTACCGCACACTCTACAAGTTGAAGCCGCGTCCGCGTTAATTGCACTTTTTAGTCCGTCCTTCCTTTATTATTACAATAGTAATAAAAAGGTATAAGGGACGGACTATTGTATTCGCTTCGGTGTCGTCTGTGTAGTCTGTCCGTCTGTCAGTCTGTCTGTTCCCATAGAAGGACTTGTCCAAACCTGGTCGACCTATATATCAAATTAAAGGTCTTTTTACCAGGATCACAGGCAGGAGTGGAGAAGCTGTCGATTTCCAAGAAGAAAAAATTGAAGTTTGTCAAAGTAGAGTAAGTTTAACTTTTGACCTCAAAACCTATTTTAATGTTTATTTTATGAAGTCCATGGTTGCACTTAATAACCTGCCTTGTTAGCTGAAACATACAGATGAAAATTTTTCTGATGATGAGGAGTAAGAAGACTTGAGGAGTAAGAATAATTAAAAAATTCACAATTCTAACCAATATACAGACAAATCTACAATTTCATTTATATAGGTAGATCATCATTATTTTTAGTTTATTTATGTAAAAAGTGTCATTAAGTACCTATTATTTATCATTTTCTTTTAAACTATGTATCTAGATTTTTTTCTTCTGTCCACAGTCCCAAAGAACTCAACATTGTGATTGATGATGGCAGAGGAAGGGACACAGACTTCAGAAACAACAAACCCAACCATGTCAAGTCTCAGGAGTCTCGGAAATCTTCCAGTCATCATCAGGATAAAGGTCTTGGCAGTTCAACTAGACATTCTAATACAGCGGGAGGAGCCTCTAGCAGAAACATGTCTCGAGGAAGTGGCAAACATCCCCCAAGCAACAATAATTACAAAGCAGACTTTGAGGTAAATGAAGACTCTACACAGCAGCACAACAAGAAACACAAACGTGAGAGTAGTAAGGTCATCTCAGTGACTAATAACCAACAAGTTAATAATGATAAAGATTTTAAAAATAACTTGATGTGGGATGGGGATTCAGCAGGAGCAAAGAAAAGTCGAAACCAGTGGAAGAATCTAGATGTGAATAATATTACTAACAAGACTAGGGAGCGGCTGATGAATAAACCTGCTAGTAGTAATGATTCCCTTCTGAAAGATAATGGAGATGTTGACAGTAGAACTACAACAGCTTCCATACTGGACAGTTCTCTCTATCAAAACACTTACGATAGCAAAACGAGGAACTTTGTGGATAGTGGAAGTCAAATATTCAATGCAGCTTCAACTCTAAATGAAACCCCAGAACACTCAACCAGGGACGGTAAATTGTTTTCAAATGAAGCACTGTATGCTCCTTCATCAACCACAAATTATCCATATTCTTCAAGTTCAACACCTACTTATGCTGCAATGACAACTGCCTCAGGTAATGCTAACAATGTAGCTTCCAATGGTGGAGGTAGCAACAATGGTGGCGTTTACTCGACAAATTCTTTCATGGCAGCCACAACCCATGGTTATTCTTCTATCAGTAATACCATTACCAATACCCAACCTTCACAACAACAGAGCAACAATTCTGTTTATTCGTCCACCATTAATTCTTACTCTTCATTTCCACAACAGAGTTCTGTTAACTTAAATACTTATGGGCATCAAGCGTCTTCTCTCTCCAACAGTAACACTACAGGATATTCCAGTCAGAACTTGTACCAGCAACAGCCTTCAAGTGTTAGCTATTCTAGCAACTCGTATGTATATCCTCAAACTAGCATAGCTACTTCTAGCAATGTATCTTCTACATCTCATACATCTCACAAGTATCCCCCCTACAATGTGGATATGAAGAATCACCTGGATAGTAAGTCTACACTAGAGACAAAATCTAGTTCAGAACATCCCCCCTATGTGGACTATCCCAATTATATGGGGACTCAATACCAAGATTCTTTGATGAAGGATGTGAAGACAGCAGCAGATCCTATTGGTCACTTTGAGTTCCGCAACACTCTAGACATTGCTCCTATGATTCCAATGGATAGTTACATGACCAATTACATGCAGCCGGGACCCCCACCACAGTCCACTTCCGACTATAAAATGCTATACTGGAATAATGTACCTATGCCTAACATGTTGCATGCCCCTCCACCCCAGGCTCCCCACAGTGCTATGTACAAGTACACATCTCATATTCCTTATGATATGCCTACATCCCAGGCCACTCAGAAACCTTTCATGAAACTCAATGATAGTACATCTGGCACAGACACATCAGCCTACATAAGTCCAACACATATGCGAGTTCATACCCATCAGATACCTGCACATCGATATCCTGTGGAAAATACTACAACCAACAAGATGCCACTGGCTTACACTGAACCTCAACCCCCTAATTTACAGGCCTCACTTAATGATTATCAAAGGTATCAGAATGAGAGACACCATTTTACTGATTTTGGTAACTTCCAAACCCCACCCCTTGGAAACTCTGTACAACACAACTATCAGACAAATGATTCATTCGGTACCAATGACTTATCTACCAGAATACATCAGCAACCCACTGCAGTACACCCTTACTTCAACAGTACAGATGAAAACTCAGCTCAAAGGTATGGTATACCTGATGTCAGTGTGCACTCATCTCGTAATAAAAGAGCCATCACAGGGGGGACAAACCATCTTCAACACTTGAATAGCAGAACCCCTCACTATCAGCATAATTCTGGCTATTCGCGACATCTAAGCTACGAAGATAAGGACTTGGCTAAACCTCCAGTGCCTCATACCTCAGGTAACATCTACGTCAACCATAACAAGTACGAGCCTCAGTACATTCCCCCTACTGTACTGCCCTCCAGTGAGAAATCAAGGAAACCCATCAGCCACGTTTCCCCACCCGTTGTGACTTCTATAATCACCTCAACAGCTACCAGTAATGTAACAACAACAACATCATCTAGTGAGACTAAACCTGCTGAATCTGACAATAAACTACCCAGTAACAATAATCCAAGCGAGGAAGGTGAGGATGTTAGTGGTAGGAAAAATGCCAAGGTAGTCCCTGGCTCTCCAGCAAAATCTAATAATATGTCTCAACATTATAATGAAAAAGGTCATAAGTCTGGCGGAGAAAGACAACGTGATCGTGGAGATACTGGAAGACATCATCAATTCCAGAACAACATGATTAAAACAATCGACTTCCATCAGTTCCAAAACAATGTTATGAAAAATCACCCAGGAAATAAAAATTTCAAAAATTTTAATAATAAATCTTATGGCGATAAGAACAAAAACGAATTCAAAGTTACGAAAATTATGCAACGACCAGTTGATGAAAATAAAGATGAAATAGCAAAATTACCCATTCCTCTTGGTGGCGACAAAAAAGATGACAAGAAAGTAGATGACAAAAATGTATCAAAAGATCAAAAAATCACGAAGTCTACTAACAATAATTTAAATAAGAAAACAAATAAGCAGCAGAACATTCAAATATTGAGTCCGGCAAAGAAACCCAATAAGGAAGAAGACAAAATTGAAAAAGAAGAAAATAATACTAATGCCAAGGAAAATGATGAGAAGTCTACAGATGACGAGAAAAATAAATTGGATGATAAAGCTAAAGATACTGCTACCAAACTATCAAATAGTGCAGATAGTATAAAATTAAATAAAAAAGATGAAGGAAGCAAAGAAAACAAACCACAACAACAAAGACGAAAGTTTAACAACTTCCATAATAGTTCAAAATATCAACGACATCCTTATCATAACAATGGAGGAGACTTTAACTATGTCCCTGTATATGATGGAAATATAAATAAGTTCAACAAGTTTGGTGGAGGAGGTAACAATAGATATCCTAATCACAGGTATTATGACTTTGATTTCATAGATCCCAGATCTTGCTTCTTCCCTGGAAGTGGAACTCCTTATCCTCAATATGGAGGTGGAGGTCCTCCCATGTTTAACAACTTGTACAATAGTAACAATTATAACAACAATAAGAGTAAACAAAAGAAAACGGACTCAACAAATAACGTTGATAAGAAACAAGATTCCACTAGTACTGATGAAAGAAAGAAAAAAGCAACACAAAAGCAGCAACAAAGTGAAGAAGAATCCAAGAAGACATCGAATAAAAAAATAAAATTCAAAGGACCTGAAATTTTGAATGAAACTACTGAACCTACTGCTAGTTCAGCAACAAATAGCAATGTCACTACCGTCTCTAACACAGCGGACAATTCCAATAATCCTTCAAGTATATTGAAAAAATCTAAAGCTACTGAAGACTGCAAAGTTAAAACTGTACAAGGGGCTCCCAAAACTGAAAAATCCCAAACAAAATCTGGAGAGTATGACAACTTGGATGAACGAGAACCCAGCACTATTCAGGTGAGTACAAGCAAATCGAGCTAAGAACATGAAACATAATGTCTCCCTTTTCCCCATCACTCACGCTACTTGTTAGAGTGAAAAGGAACATCTTCGTAGCTTGGTGGACTGACACATTATTTTATTGATGATGATCATTATTTAATTGATGATAAATAATTATTATTCAATTGATGATTTTAATGTAAATAATTATTATCATCATTAGGAGATACCTATGTTTTTCCTAATACAAATTTATTGTTATTATGATATTACTCAATTGACGTAGTTATGGTATCCACCTGGGTTTGTTGACATCTAAATTAATAGTAAATTCAGTATCTTAGGAAAGTTCCAATTCTCCAAAAATTAAGGAATAATAGGTAATAATAATGAAAAAAATGCTGAAAGGTTCATGTGGTTTGAACTCAAAGTTGAGAAAATATGCCGATTTTTTATTTTATTTTATTTTTTTATACTTTCCATTTAAATAAGTATAGGGAACCTATAAATATAATCTACTATTTAATGAGGAAGTATTGCAATCAGTCCAAATTTTCAAAATCGGGAAATGGGTGGAAAATTGGAAATATCCTTTTCTGGGTCCCCTCAGACATTTCATTTCCCTTGTTTTTGATAATTTTATAGTGTATTATTAGAATATGATAAGTACCTACTTATTATTATCATCATTATTAGTTTTTTTTTTCCAAAAGTTAATGTAATGCACTATACAGAGGTATCAATCTGTCCATCATTTAAGGGAAGAACCCGGAATTGTCCTCCATTTTCCAAAAGTTAATGTAATGCACTATACAGAGGTATCAATCTGTCCATCATTTAAGGGAAGAACCCGGAATTGTCCTCCAATTTGACTTGAGAATGAAGGAAGAAAATTGAAGTTATTACTTTTTCTTTATATTTTTTACTTTCTATTTTGTTAGTATATTCCTAGAATCCCATTATTGTTTTCATTTCCCGTGCAATAAGAGAGTCGGTCCCGTGAGCGAAAGTCCAGAGTAGACTTTTTTGGTTATTTTTTTTTATTTTTTTATCCTAACATTCATAACTGTCCGACTTAAAGCTAAAGAGTTTTTGTTTACGGCTTTCATATCTGTAGACTAAAACTAAGAGATTACCGTAATTAACCGTGGTTCACGGATAGGTAGTCCTGTTTTATAAAGTACATACATAAGCTCCCTATATATGACGTCATTTTTTCTATTATTTATCTTATTGAAAAAAATCTTGGAATCTGTCCAAAAATTCAAAATTGGGAGATGGGTAGAAAAGAAATATCCTGTTTAGGGCCCCTGTAAAAAAAGCTTTCTTGTTAAAAAAGCAAATGGTCGGTTTTTTTTCTTCCAAACTCGTCGGTTTTCTGTATTTTGGCAATTTAATTAAAAGCTTTCTTGTTAAAAAAGCAAATGGTCGGTTTTTTTTCTTCCAAACTCGTCGGTTTTCTGTATTTTGGCAATTTAATTAAACTTATTTTCTATAAAGAAAGGTTTACGGAGTGGATCCCTTAAATATCATCATATCTTATGTGATGTTCACAAGAGATTTTTTCTTTTCTGTTGTAATAGAAAATCATGTCATATTCACATGTTTTTTGCTGATTTGCCATGAAGTTTTCAAGCATTTTTACTTTTTTTTTTTCCAACTAATTTTATCATTATCATCTAGATCTAGAAGTAAAGTCTTCTCTTATTTGTTTATTTTATTATTAATTCATGATTTAAAAAAAAGGTATTTAACCATATTTGTTTCTAGGTATTATAAGAAAATACATTTTCCCGCTATAACATACACAAAGGTGAAATGGGGACGTTTCCTAAATACACTTCAGAAATTGATAAATACAGACGTCCTAAAAGTCCTAGTAAGGGTGTCCCTTTTTATTTTGAGTAGCGTGAGTTTGATTCTGATTGTTACCATGACTAAAATAGCATGTTGGTGTCAGAATCCTGATTCGATTCTCGGAAGTTGAGTTTTTTTTTTTTTTTTTACAAGAATCGTAATTTCTCAAATTTTAGGGAGAACCTCCATTTTTTTATTTCATTTTTGAAATATGCATTAAATTTGGTGTGGAATTAAATCCAAGGTGTCGAACATGAATTCTGACACCAGCAAACAATTTATCATAGACCCTATCCTACCTTCAGGGAGAATCAATTGGGAAAATCCCTAGCTGTTCAAAATTTAAGGTACCTATATGAGGACTTCTGGGACATACTGTATGTATGTCTGTCCAAGATATATCTATTATTTTCATTACATTAGGCGTAAGAAGTATAATTTCCCATACCTATAGTAATCATTAAGATTTATTATTTCATTTTTATTTTATAATTTACATATTTTTTAAACAGAAAAAAAAAACAAATAAAAGTAATTACGGTTCAATCATTACACGTTAGTGCCATTCTTTACAGTCTATTAATCTGTATGTATTTTCCACTTTTCAGTTGTTCATGGGCTTGGGACTGGACAAGCCGCCCTCCCAGAAGCCTCTGGTTTATCCTATACGAACTTTCAATATGGACATTGATGATATGACGTCACGGGAAATATTCGAAGATGTGTACGCGGATATCAAAACACATCAGACGACCTACAAGGACAAACAGCTCATCGGTTGTTTTCACGATAGCATCATCAATAATAGCCATTTGTTTAAGGTGAGAAAACCTAATAGTCATTTGTTAAAGGTGAGAATATCTAATAGTCATTTGTTTGAGGCAAGAATAACATCATCCATTATAGTCCTTCCGCCAAGAATTGGGTTTTAAATATTAGTGGTTGTCCTCTTCAAAAAAGTTTGTAATTAGCCAGCGGCGATAACACGTTGAATGCATCAGTTCCTAATGGATCACTTGAGTTGAGCAACATTGCACGTGGTTGTTATCCGAATGAGTGACCGACTAAGGGTGAGTGAGAGTAATGTATCTGCTAGTCTCCTACTCCTACTTACCTCCTAGGACTCGAATAGGCCGCCAAACAAATGAAATCCTATGAACGTATAAATTTCATGTTTTCCAGGACAAAATTGTTCTAGAAGTAGGCTGTGGCATGGGTCTACTGAGTTTGTTCTGCGCTGAGGCGGGTGCTAAACATGTTATCAGTGTGGACTGCTCCGTTATAACTCAGCTAACTCAAGAGGTTGTGGAAGAAAATGATTGCAGTGACGTCATAACAGTCATATGTAGGCGAATGGAAGATATAGACCGATTGCCCCATGGAATAGAGGTGAGAATTCATTTAATACCTTCAGTATTACTTTCTTACCAAAACTGTATGACTACTCGTATTTAACAAAATAGTCATGTTTTGAAATCCCATTGAAAAGTTAAACACTACCGTGGTTTACGGCAAAGATTTACTTGCTTTTTAACTTTTCCAATCGGAAATTTGTCTACCTGATAAACGTCTCCGAGTTGAAAAGGAAGAGGACTGTTTTCATTTGTGGACAGAGCTGTACAGATGAGAAGCTGAAATTTGGATTAAAGGGACTTTTCAGTCCTGTTCGAGCAGTATAAATAAGCACTATCATTATTTGAGAAATTTGGGAAACCATCATTAATTAGGAGTTAATTTGGAACTATCATTCACATATCTCTTACGGATTTGACTGTCTCCCCGCAGAACGTTGACATCATTGTTTCAAACTGGATGGGCCACGTGTTGTATCTTGATTCACTGATCAACGCTGTCGTGTACGCTCGCGACAGATTCCTCAAACCACATGGCCTCATTCTGCCCGACAGAGCAGAGTTATATTGTGTGGCCGCCAATGATACCATGGCTGCCACCAAATATTCCTTCTGGCATGATGTGTACGGGTTTGATATGGAGCCGATCCAACGGGACCTGCCCAATATTGCCAAGTTTCATCCCGTTCCCGGGGACAAGGTAAGGGAAACAAATTTCAAAATACCCTTTTCAAGTTGCTTTTACACTCTACTTTTGCGCACTATAATTCGTCACTCGGTTTTTTCGATAATTTCCTTTTAAAATTTTGCGGTTTTTAAAATTATCCTTTACCGAGGTGCATAAAAATGTCCACGGAGGTGCAAAAAAAAAAAAATAAAATAAAATAAAAAATAAAATAATAATAAAAAAAAAATAAAAGAAAAATACAAAATAATAATAATGATAATAATAATTAAAATAAAATAATCTCAACATCACATAATGTACCTTTGTTGTACAAAATGTAAACTTTCAATAAGATCTACCACTCAGCTGCCAAATTATAGAGCTACAAAAATTGAAGAATGACTGTTTTCTCATTTTGTTTCAGGTAATGACCGACTCTATTCTCATCCATTCCATTGATCTAAACACATGCTCCGTTGACGATACCAGTTTCAATTTGGAATTTGCCATGGTGGCAAAAGAAGGAGGATTTGTCAACGCTTTCGTGCTGTATTTTAAGGTGATTTTAAAGCTCATTCTTCGGGTTGAACCTCATAAGTTTCAAGTATTAGCACAGAGCCGAAAAAACTTCCAACCCGGGACCTCCGACGTGCAAGCCTAGTTAGTGTGATACCCACTCGGCCACGGAGGTTTTAAGTATGTATGTATGTAGGTATATGGGAATAGGACTGTAACTTTTCAATGTAGGTTTAGTCAGCATATCAGCAAAGGACCAACTTGTATCAAACTGACGTAAGACGGAAAGGATCCGGGATTCAAAAACTATAACACTTTTAAAATATTGATGTAAGATTTCTTCAAACTGAATTCCGATACTAAGTAACTACATGCACAATGGAAGTTTTACGTTTTCCCTGTTACAGACTTATTTCCTGGACTGCCAATATGTCCTGGATACTTCCCCCGATGTGCCTAGCACCCATTGGGCCCAGACTGTTCTGTTCATAGACAAAACTATTCTACTTTGCAACCAAGCTACCCTCTTGTGTAATCTGGAGATGATACGATTGCGGGACAAGCAGAACTCTATCCAATGCAATATAACCATGGACTACTTAGGATACCCCAATTATTTTTTCGAGAAGAAGTATATATTGAGCTTCTATTGAAAAATGGCCTCCTGTCTAAAAGTAAGATTGAACGTCGCTACATGAAAGATGACTTTTATTACAAATCAAAGGTCGTTTTGTATGCGATGAGAAATTTGTTGAACGAATTTTTGAACATCTTTTGTATCGTTGAATTGGTAGGTATCTACCGAAACTTTCAAATGATTTTCCCCTTCTTTTTGGTTTTCAGCCAATGCAGGTTGAAGTTATGTCCCCAATCCCAATCGTCTTGAACACACTCGTAGTTCATCTTTCATAATTATAATTTTTGTAAAGATAAACATTATCAGTTTATTTTTATTTAATGTATTTTAAATTTTAATGCAAAAATACCTATATCAGGGAGAAGGGGGGAGTAAGCTTCATAGCAATGGAGCAAATGCAAATGGGTAAAAATTATAAATAAATGGTCGATTCCTATGTAAAAAGTTGGGGAAAATCCAAATCGGAGGTCAAAACTCCGAAAAATGCAAGATTGGTTTTTCTGTGGAATAATTTGACGAGGAATAAACTGAAATTTTGTACCACTAGATCTAGAACATGAAGGTGCATCAGTAGTACTTAGAGTTTTCAGTCTGTCATTCCTATTTTGAACTTTGGCATTGTCTGATACAAAACTACTGGAGTCTCTATTTAGTACTTGTCTACCTAAAGAACTTTGATTTGTTACATTCCTCATGTCTACTTTAACATAATTTATTTTATTTGGTTGGCCTTCACTATTACAAGGGTACTTTCGTTTGGTTGGAGGTAGTCTGTTAGAATTCTCATTTTGAGGTGATTTCAACAAATAATTTTCTTCTACAAAAGGTGCATCTACTTTATATGGATTGGCGTTAATTATTTTATTTAAATTTAACTGGGTTTCACTTGTAACTATTTCTTTTGGAATGGCAGGTTCTGTTGATTCATTTGTTGCTGAAGCATTGTATATTTTGTAGAAGTTGGCAACAGAAACATTATGACTAGCATTGGTTGAAGTATAGGCACATGGTTTCCTATTGCCTGACTGACTGAAAGACTGCTCAGGTTGGTCAATATTGATGGATCTCGAGTAAAGGGATGGTACTGCTGTTACAGAGTTGTTGTGATGTGACATATCTAATGTATATGGTTCTTGACTACCACATGATGGCTGAGAAATAGAAGTAGGCTCAAGCATGCTCAATGATAAATAGTCTTTCTCAACAACATTCTTCCCACTTTGCTCTTTTTCATTCCTTTTACATGGCACTTCATCTGTACCTTCCCTTAGTTTCTTTATTCTTTGTGACACTTCTTTTCTTCGGGTGGTCAATTTATTTCGAGTTTCAGCTAATGTTTCCAGTTCAGGGGCATAAAATACATGGAGAATGTTGCCAAAGAAGTTTTTAGTATCTATCTGTCTCTTGGCAAATCTGAAAACAAAACAAATTATTACTGGCTGATGGCAAAATATTTCCTTCCATTTCATTTGATTCAATTCTGATGAAAAGTGAACACTATTTACCTGGCAGCCTGTATCCTCTTGTATGTAACATGAAAGACATCTGTGAACTCGTCTCTGTCTGGATAGTCTACATACTGCACAGGTTTGATGTCACCATATCTTCTACATTGCTTTGTCACCTCCTCAAGTAGACCAATACTAGGTACTCCATAGATTAAAAGATGATTGGATTCATCATTCACAGTGTACACCTGTGAAAGAAAAAATAAAATAATTTGTCAAGGATTGAATAAAAATTAAGAGAGATCTTGATTCCTCTGGTATTGGAATCTATGAGTGTGATACTGTGTTAGGTCAAGTTCTATTCTGTACACCTGTGAATATTTATACAAAACAACTTTGCAGGATTTTTTCACCTTAATAGCCAGCCTAGTTAGTATGTCTGCCTTGTGAGTGCTAGGCCATGTGTTTGATTCCGACCCAGGGTGGATATTATCCTGAATGGCTGTTTGTTTTTGGAACAGCTGGCTTCCTCCTATCCTGTCTTCCTTCTCTCTTTAATTTTGAGATGATATGACCTTAATGTTCCCTCTATCAAACCTAAAAAAAAAAAAATCTATGGTCTGGCTTGGGGAATTTAAACAGTTAGTAGACCAGCTTAGTCTGGCTGGTGGACTTTCAGGGAGGATACCATTCTCAAATCTCCCTTGCTTTAAAAAAATAAATAATAATAAAAATATGGGTGTGAAAAATCCAAGCTTCACCTTTACTGCTGTTAATTTCCTTCCTTGCCTATATGAAGCTCTTGTAGTGCAGAGTTAAAACTTTCAAATGATTTTCCCCTTCTTTTTGGTTTTCAGCCAATGCAGGTTGAAGTTATGTCCCCAATCCCAATCGTCTTGAACACACAAGCCTTATTTCCTCATTGTCGAAGGAAGAAAACGAAATTTTGTTTATACCTACATATTTATTTTATTTACCATCCAATTTCGCTTGTGTGTTCATAACAAATTTATTTATTTATTTTCAATGAAATCTTTGTAGTTCGCAAAGCAAAGTCTTCTATCCTTTTACCGTCAAACTTTGATAGAGAAATATATTCCAGCATGATATAGAAAATAATAATAATAATAATAATAATAAACTTAATTTTCATTCATTCATATATTTATTATTTGACGATATTCACTGAGTGAAAATAACCTTCCTACACTCTAGAGTCTAGAGGAAGCTTTTCCGTTTGGCCCAGTTATTAAACAAAATACCCACAACAGTATTAATAAGTCAGCGGAGTGAGGATCATCCATTTGTTTGTTTTTAAATTTTGCTGATCTATGTTAATTTCATTTGATTGTTTGCTACTTTGAAGATACGACACTCTGGTGTGAACATCACACGATTTTCTTTTGCGTCACGAAACTAAAAAAAAAAAAAAAACCTTATACTGTCCCTTAGTCTCAATATTTTTTTTAATTTTTATAGTTTTTTCTGAGATAATAAAAAAAAATCATGAGAATCACCAATTCGGAAATGTGGACCTTTTCTAGTGCTTTCCGCTATACTTAATGTAATAGAAAGTAAATATAGCATGCACGAAATAGAATAGAAGCCTGGTTAGATCTTTTGTGACAATCTACATATCTACTAAATTGTATCGATCAAAATCGAGATATTTTATATAGGTACCCTGTATTACGTACAGACCCTGGAAATCACTTTTTGGTCTCAGACTGCTCAGAAGAACCCTAAAATGGATATTTCCACTTATTTCGCAATTCGGAAATGTGGACCTTTTCTAGTGCTTTCCGCTATACTTAATGTGATAGAAAGTAAATATAGCATGCACGAAATAGAATAGAAATCAGGTAATTCTTTTTGTTACTTTATAAGCACTTAATATATGTAGGTAATTTGATTTGTAAACAATAACACTATCGAACGGTATGTGTCTCCAGAGAAATTCGTCCCCAAAGTGTGCGCGGGAAAAATAATGAGATTCAAATTTATATTGGTAATTATACTCTGCCCATCAGAGCAGAGCAGCTTAGCTAAAGGCTGTCAGTGGCTTAATGAATACCTAATAATTAATATGACATGTCTTGGGAAAAGTCAAATTGCAAGGGAAGGCAGAAGGCAGATCCATTGGAGACTGGAATCCTGATACAGTTCTACCTAGGGTGTAAGTATTTTCCATGTTTTATATTATTTTCGCATTATTAGAATAGAAATCAGGTAATTCTTTTTGTTACTTTATAAGCACTTAATATATGTAGGTAATTTGATTTGTAAACAATAACACTATCGAACGGTATGTGTCTCCATCGTGTACAAAGTTTGTTGTGCTTCTAGATCTAGAACACTTCTGCAGTACGTGACCATTCTAATCTTCTTGCTTAATCAGTGATTTACCTACCTTTACCTTTTGGTGCTTCTGTTTGCGTGATTATGGAAAACTTACTAGCATTCATATTGATCTTTTACTTGGTGAAACTAGCCTCCCAATTTGACTTATCAGGTAAGCTCTGAAACGTACAACTTTTTAGAGACACCTTGTGTTCTAGATATAAGATATTAGGTACAACTTTATATGATCACCTACTTATAACTAGTAGTTCAATCCACCCTAAGGCTTAAATGTAGGGGCAAACAGCCCCTAAAGATGGGTGAAGCTTATACGAATCTAGCTTGGAGGGTAGCAACGCCTGTCTCGTAAGCGCTAGGTCGCGGGCGGTACGGAGCGGAATATCGGGACGATAGCTTTCACCCGTACTGAAAAAATTTCAAACGTCTGTTAGGTACCTACCTTAATAATAGTACCTACAGCAGATAATATAACCTCTAACTTAACCAGCCTAGTTAGCTTGATTGGTAGCGCGTCGGCCTTGTAAGCGCTAAGCCGCGGGCTCGATTTCCGCCCGTGGCGAATTTGTATCCTGATGGAATAATGTTTGTTCTCGGAACGGCTGGCTTTCCCCTATTCTGTCTTCCTCTCTTCAGTTACTCTCTTCCCTCCGTCCAACCTCTTGAAAAAAAAAAAAAAAATCAAACGTTTGTTAGGTACCTACAGCAGAAATGAGCCCTAACTCTCTTTAAGCTTATTGTATGTAATTGTGTATTTTCAAACGTTTGTTAGGTACCTACAGCAGAAATGAGCCCTAACTCTCTTTAAGCTTATTGTATGTAATTGTGTATTTGTAATGTAATTTCAGAAGATTTGGAATGTGGTCCCGGCCAAATTTATAACACGTCTGCATCGGCCTACTATCCTGATTATCAGTCTGCCCTCACCCGGGATTTTGTAGATGAGAAGGGGAAAAAGTTGCGATCTTTGCAGGTATGATCTGGGCATGCTATTGAATGGGGTCTTTTTTTCTATGTATATTGGGCCAGCCAGTCACTATCAGGTAGACCTGACAGGTACGGCTGAAAAGTTCCGTCTGTCAGGTCTACCTGTTGAGCACACACCCTATCAGGTAGACCTGATGAGATATACCTGTCGTCAGGTTTACCTGATAGTGAGTGGCTGATCCTAGTATTAATCCCCGATTCCCCGCCAAGTTAGTAAGTTGCCCAAAGAAAGATACCTAGTCGGCCTGAAAGTACTCCCTTATTCTATTTTATACAGAGATGCATCACTTTTTTTTTAAGATTGCACCGCTTTCGCATCACGGAAAAGTTCGGCCGGAAAATTTCCGTCCCGGGCCGGAATTCAAACCTAGCACCTCAAGATTGCACCGCTTTCGCATCACGGAAAAGTTCGGCCGGAAAATTTCCGTCCCGGGCCGGAATTCAAACCTAGCACCTCCAGGTTTGAGAGTCAGTGCTCTTGACTTCTCGGCCACAGAGAAAAATACCTAGTCAGCCTAAAAATAAATACAGGGCTGCCTGGAAGAGACTGACCAGAAACGCCGACCCTATTTAAATAGAAAAAGGCTAAGAAGAAGAAGCCTGAAAATACTTATTCTATTTTAATTATATATATATTTTTTTATTATTATTATTATTATTTTTTTAACATTTATCCTTTAAATCACTACATGAGTTATACAACGAAACCAGACCAAATCACTAAGCAGCCCAAGACACATGTTTTGTCCTTATTTGGACTCATGAGTTGGACATAGCTGGGGATTGAACCCGAGACCCTTGGATTAGGAAACAGAGATCTTACAAGCAAGCCACCAAGACTTGGTGATGTGATATGGTAAAAAAAAAAAACTTTCAATATTCTATTTTAATCAAAGACGCAACAATGCGCTTCTAATAACACTGTTCTGTTCCACAGGAATACCTCGACGGCAGGTCCTCCTACGTGACTGTGGCAATGGACGCAGGTCTTTGGTGATGTGATATGGTAAAAAAAAACTTTCAATATTCTATTTTAATCAAAGACGCATCAATGCGCTTCTAATAACACTGTTCTGTTCCACAGGAATACCTCGACGGCAGGTCCTCCTACGTGACTGTGGCAATGGACGCAGGTCTGGGTATTGCCTATGGCACTCCCTTATGTATTCCCCAGCTCAACATTCACTACGGGCGTTACATCAATCTGGAAGTTCGAGATACTAGTCCAGATATTTTCGGCTGCGGGTACGCATGCGTTGAGATAGCCGTGCGGACGGAGGCGGACAGCTACGATAGGATATTAAACAAGGAATTACTCATGGTAGTTATTCAGTTCGATGAGGAAGAGTGAATACAATATGTACCCAAGTCGCTATAGCAGCGATTACCAACTAGTGGCCCGCGGGACACATATGTGGCTCGCCAGACCCTTCTTGGGTGGGCCCCTCGGGCTTTATTTTTGCTCTTTTACAATGGGGTGGGTGGCAAAATTTGCCCCCCCCCCTCAAGAAAACCCTGGGTGCGGGCCTGTTCCTCTGTGTACGTGGCCCGCGAAGTATCTGCCAGTGAGGCCCACATACACATGGAAGTTGGAAATCCTTGCCCTACTTATAGGGACCATGACGGTGTTGGTTCAGTTGTGGTGTGTCCCGACTCCCGACGCGTTCAAAATTTCAAATGCCCTATTTTTCTTTCTCACTGCACCACACGTCTCACATTCGGCCTACGTATTATGTTGACGCGGTCTTTTTGCTGGTGTGTGTCGTTTGTCCCGATCTTTAATCATATATGCCATATTTTTTTCATTTATTTTATTTACAAAATAAAATTTATCAAACACCCTGTACTATTTTAATTGTTCATTTATAAGTTTCCATTTATTGGTTTTTCAGAACAATTCTCTCATCAAATAAATAGTTAACAAATGGTATACCCATCCGTAAAAGCCGGTCATTTATTGGTTTTTCAGAACAATTCTCTCATCAAATAAATAGTTAACAAATGGTATACCCATCCGTAAAAGCCGGAGCTTGTGCCACGGATGGGGAGACTAGACTGTATAGACTTGATTATTGAAATTTACGCACGACACAATTTTTTTCCGAACGATAAGTGGGATCGGCCTTAACTGTCTTATCATCCCGACATCGAAAAGAGAAGGGAGAGTATGAGAAAGCCAGCCGTTCCAAGAACGAACCTTATCCCGCGGGCCGCATTTCTGGCGGGAGTCGAACCAGCTACCTATCGCTTACAATACAAATATGAATCTACCCTTTACACCTGCCAAGCTAACTAGGCTGGCAAAAAAAAACCCGGAAATTCCTATTTCCCTATTCCTTAATCCCTTTGTCAAGTTGATTGTCAGGACAGGATCCTGGATCCTGGAGATTTAATTAATTCAGGATTTCAGGTTTTCAGGATTAATCAGCTTATCAGCAATATCAGGAGGGTGGGTAGGACGACTGGAACAGACTGTGTGTCTACAACTCAGGAGAGTGGTGTCTGCCAAGACTCTGATTACTGATCATCTGATCAATATTCAAGAAAAACTACCAGTTTATCCTAACACAAAAGGAGGTAAGTGAAATTTTCATGATCCCAGATTTCTACAAGCTGATTAAAGGGAGTAAGTACTTTTTTCTTCATTGTTGGCTTGGCCTTTATATACCTTTTATGTTACACTGCAGGTATACCTATTCCTTCTTAAGTACTCCTTTCTTTTTTGAAAAGCTAGAAATTTATGAATTCTTGTTGATCCTAGAATAATTAAGGTCTATGGCCTATCTAGTCATGGCATCAAAAACCTGTACCTTGTTCCACCATTGTACCTAGGTATATAGTATAGTGAAAATCACTAGTGTCTGAGAGACTGCAGCCTACAGCTCTTTCCCCCACACATGTTCCAATGGTCTGAGTGTTGGTGGCTGGGCTTACAGTGGAAAAGGTGTATTTTCCTTTTGGAACTGATTCTGATAATGTCCCACCTTGGATTTCCTATAGTTAGGTACAGGTGCCATTTCAGTTTTCAAAAGGGAACCGGTTCTGATTATGAAAGTTCCCAAAAGGAAAATACACTTATACTATTCCCTACAATGGTTGAACAAGCTGCAGGTTCAACCTCCAGAAATGGCACTTTTTGAATAAAAGATAATAATTATTATTTATTATTTTTGCTATTAGTATTACAATCACTTTCATCTTATGTACTAGGTACTTTCTAGGTTATTAGCTCTATAAGTTTACAGTCACTTTATACATACTTAGCTTATCAGTTCACATGGTCTTATCTTTTGTTTATTACCTATTACATACATGACCCTTGTTTGATCCCCTTTAAAAAATTATTGTTCATAATTATGTATGTAAGGAATTAGGTAGTTTAACTGGTATCAAATGGAATTTGCATTGTACATTTTTTTTATCTCTTTACTCACCTTACTAAGTACCTAGGTATGTACCAAATAATTTATTTATATTTTGTTCTCACATCTATGTACAGCTTGATCTCACAAACTTTTGTCCTATCTCACTTTCAAATTAATTTTATTCTAATGTAATACTCTTTTCTTTAATTTCATGCTGCATTTTTCCTTTAATATTCGTAGTAAATCTTGCCCACTTCACAGCTTGCTATGTCTGATACACCTATTAGCTTTCAATATGGACCTTCACAAAGTTACCGAGGCATCCATTAACAACAGAACTTTATTAATTTCTTTATTATGAATGGAATTGTAAAAAGACTAGGTACCTCGAAGTTTTACTTTCTATTTTCTTTAGTTCCGCAAATGTAATAGAAAGTTGTGTGATGCACAATCCTTTTTTTTTTTTTTTTTTTTTTTTTAGGGATTTACCTCGGCCCCCTTTTGGATTTTTTTCAAGGTTTTTTTTTTTTTTTTTTTTTTTTTTTTTTAGTGATCGTACCTCGGCACCGCTTTGGCATTACTTCAAGGTTTATCACTAGGTGTAGGCACGTTTTGGGACTAACTGACACTAATTTTCCCCGTTAATGTACGACCAATTTCGACATAACTACATAAATGTAGTCCATATTATAACCAGACTATTGGTCTCTTCACAGACTGGCGCAGAGTGTTCGATTGACCATGGCCTTGGCCATATTCCTGTCGTACGGCCTCCAGTTCTACGTACCCATGAATATCCTGTGGCCTCCCCTACAAGCCAAGCTGAGAAATGAGTACGCTATCAAGTATGGGGAGTATGCTCTGAGAGCATCCCTTGTCACTTTTACTTGTGAGTATCCAGTTCATTTAGTTCTGGTTGTATTGAAAAATCCTAGGATTGATCAGTTGCGCTTACTTGGCTGATGTTTCAAAGTCATAGAGCAGGAAAAATGAGGACCAACGGAATTTTTATTTTTCTTCTACGACTTCTAGACCCCGAGGTAAATTGATTTAAAAAATACCGTTAAATCGTGAACTTTGACGTCACGGCATACGCTCCCGTACACGATGACGTCACATCAAATGTCCCGAGCAAAAGGCTTTAAAATGAATTGAAAATTTGAATAAAACGCTCTATTTTATAAAATTTACACCTATTTTGTACCAAATACATAAGACCTTGTTTAGACTGCGTGAGTAAAGGGACTTTTCAGTCTCATTCTGGCAGTATAAACAGGGTATATTCTATTCTATTTGTTGACAGTTTTACCGAAAAAATTGAACACTGAACAGCAGTTTGAGAAAAACCGAAAAATAGGAGCGTTCCTCTCATTGCTTGGCGCAGTGTAATTATGCTATTTCGAGGTGAATACTTAATAGTACAAGTGAATCCAAATATTAC
Organism: Diaphorina citri; assembly: GCF_000475195.1. NCBI lineage: Eukaryota > Metazoa > Arthropoda > Insecta > Hemiptera > Psyllidae > Diaphorina > Diaphorina citri. Next base: position 305,493 of record NW_007377890.1, on the reverse strand, counting down.
TTCAGTTTATAAAGCAAGGCATTCCAAATATTTTTTTTTATTAAGTATTATTATTATTATTATTATTATCATTTTTATTATTATTATTATTATTTTTACAGTCGGTACCACTGTATCCTATCATGATAACATTTTGATATATATAGGACATTATTATTATTATAATCTCCCGGTTTTCATTATTAATATTATAATATTGTTATACCTACCTACTTTCTTTTTTTTATGTGATATGATTTATGTTCATAATATTTTTATATTTTATTCCATATTTTTTCTGTTTAAAATATCTTGTTTTTGTGTTCTTCAATTTAGTACCCAGTGCTGCAAGAAGTTTATAGGAACTTCATGTCTATGTTTATCTATCTACTCAGATATTCTCCAGGCAGGCTGCAGCAAATACACAGAACCCCTCAGGTACACTTTAGATTAGTTGTAGATGGGATTATGAATTTTGTATGGATATTGCATACCTAATCCTCAATCTTATCTACAGCTGTTCAAAATTTTACTATCCATGGAGTTTAAAGACTTCTGCAGCTAAAAAGCACAAAATCAAATTTGATAATACAGGGTGTCCACCAATGTATGACCCATTCAAATTGCTCCGAATCTGGAGTTTTCGAAAAATCTATAAAAAAAAACGTATTTCTTCGATTTTTGCAAAGAATTTTTCGGCATTATTGAAATTCGCAAAAAAGTTCGCGAAAACCGCGAACTTGGTACCAGCTTTGGAATTTCAAATGAGGGCCCCCATTTTTTATTGCATATTATTATTCTACGTAAAATTTCATGCACAATGGACTATTCATTGTTTTTTTGCGATTCGCGATTTCGCGAAATATCGCGAACACTAAACTAACTGAAATGTACCTGTATGACATATCATTTCACAGCGATTTCGCGAAATTTTAATCACTTCGTTGATTCGCGAATTTGCGAAAAATGGTCTCAATCCAAAATCTGATGTTACCACATGATTTATGAAGGAAAAACATTGTGAAATGATTTGTCACACGGTCAATAACTTTGTCAATTCGCGAACTTTGCAAATTTCGCGAAATCGCGAAAAAATGGTCTTAATCCAAAATCTGATGTTACCACATGATTTATGAAGGAAAAACATTATGAAATCGAAGAAATACGAGTTTTTTTATTTTTCGAAAACTCCAGATTCGGAGCAATTTGAGTGGGTCATACATTGGTGGACACCCTGTATATTTTATTATTATTAATTTTAGTATAATTTTAGCAAACTATTATGTATTTCATTTTGGAAATGTAACTAATACGGAAAGGCTTACTTATTTCAAAGGTGCCATATTGAACTTTTGGTGTATCGAATGGTACTTACGGTTATTATTACATAAATAAAGCACCTGATCTTAATCACATTTGTGTTTTTGTGGGGTGGTACTTACGGTTATTATTACATAAATAAAGCACCTGATCTTAACTTTTTACCCTTCATTGAAGTGGTATGTTTATTTTTACTTAGTATTATTTTATTCGTTTGTTTAAATTTTGTGTTTAATTTTAGTAAAGCTATAAATTATAATTTTATTGCATTTCAAATATTTTCTTGGTACCTATTGTAGATTTTGATTTTTAAACTGTCGTCTTGAGGATATTGTTGTTTAATGCTGAGCTTGTCTATATTCGTTTATATTTTGTGTTTAATTTTAGTAAAGCTATAAATTATAATTTTATTGTATTTCAAATATTTTCTTGGTACCTATTGTAGATTTTGATTTTTAAACTGTCGTCTTGAGGATATTGTTGTTTAATGCTGAGCTTGTCTTAATGGCAGCACTCAGCATTGGAAAATACGTTTAGATAATTGTTTATTGGAGGAAAGAGGCAAAAATTTAGTATTGCCTCCAAAACAAAAGTAGGTGAGGTATTACCTTGAATGCATGTTTATTAAATTTCAAATTACAGATAACTAATAGCTGGAGTTTTATTATTTTGCATTATCTAGTCTTCCAAATGACAATAATAAAGACATTAATATTTTTATTTTATCTAATCTTGTTTTTGCAATACGGAAAATTTTGCAAACTTTTTTTTTCTCTCTCATTTTATGGATTTTACTTAATTATATTCCAGCATATACATAGGAATACCTATTATTGTTTGATAATGTTTGATTATAATTATATTTATAAAAGTATTATTCAGTACACCCCAAATAAAACAATCTGTGTGACATCATTATCATATTTTACAAAGAGACCTTGGTTTTTTACCTCTACCTTCCGTAATTGTTCCATAATTGAAGAAGGACAGGATAGGAGAAAGCCAGCTGTTCCGAGAACGAACATTATTCGGTCAGGATTAAATCCCGGGCGGGAATCAAACCCGCGACTTAGCGCTTATAAGGCAGACGCGCTACCAACCAAGCTAACTAGTCTGGCTAATTGTTCCATAATTGAAGAAGGACAGGATAGGAGAAAGCCAGCTGTTCCGAGAACGAACATTATCCGGTCAGGATTAAATCCCGGGCGGGAATCAAACCCGCGACTTAGCGCTTATAAGGCAGACGCGCTACCAACCAAGCTAACTAGTCTGGCAACCATGTTTAATTAATCGTCCTGAACCGCAGTCAACCATCGTGAGGACTTGTGCTTGTTCTTTTGAAGCGGAGAAAACCCTTTAAAGAATTGCCAGCTAGCTAGGCTGGTTAGGGTTAGCTGTTCTCCTCCCTGTTTATAGTTCCACAGCTAAACACTGGTCTGTTTAACGTCCCCTAGCCAGACTCACGACCTAAAATAATAATAACCAATGTGCTTACTCAATCTCCGAGCAGGTGAAGGAGTCATTGCCAGACTCATCCGTGGAAGTGGAAGAGGCTGCATCGTCTCCATTCATATGCGGATGATTGGACGGGAGGTCATTAACCCCGTGACCTGAGGATGAGGAGACGGCATCCAGTGTGCTGACTAGACTGGAGGTCCGGGGACGGGCAGCATTCAGTCTGAAATATATGAGAGACAAGTGGTATTAGAATTAGTCTATTCATATGGGAGGTCATTAACCCCGTGACCTGAGGATGAGGAGACGGCATCCAGCGTGCTGACTAGACTGGAGGTCCGGGGACGGGCAGCATTCAGTCTGAAATATATGAGAGACAAGTGGTATTAGAATTAGTCTATTCATAAGTCTAGGACTTATCATACACTCGAACTCAATCAAACCACTCCTGAGCTTCCCAAGAGGATCAGGGGTGTTTGAAATGGAGGATAGCGATTAACCATGTAAAGGCAGTGCAATAGTCCTAAACAAAAGGACGCGGGACACAAGGGATCAAGAAGAGACCACCTCGAACATAATAATTAACAAGTCTAGGACTTGATGTCCTAACAGAATATTGCATGTACTTTGAACAGGTCCTTTGAAGCCAGCCTGGTTAGCTTGGTTGTCTGCCTTGTAAGCGCTAGGCCGCGGGTTCGAATCCCACCCGGGGCGGATTTCATCCTGAACGGATAATGGTCGTTAGCGGAACGTCTGGCTTTCTCCTATCCTGTCTTTCTTCTCTCTTCGATTTCGGGACGATAACAGTTACAGTTCCCTCTAGGCAGGAAAGTAAAATTGATTGAATATTTACCTGTTGATTTGTTGAGAGGTAAGATGCTGCGCTGTCAGATGTTGTGAAGTGAGAGGAGTGCTATGTCCACTCAGCTGGGACATGACAGGACTGTTCAAACTGCGCTCGCTATGGTCTTTGCCCACCCCTCCTGATGACGAGGTGGTCGCTAACAGGGCAGACTGGAGCGGTTTACCACTGATATCCTGTAGGAGAAGATGTATATTTGGTTAGAAACTAGGAAAAGAAGACTGTCACTTACAAAGAAGACAAGAGATTACGTTGTAAACCCTTCGAAAGTTTAAAGAGGAAAGAGACAATGTCTTACCGACAGGGTGAGAATGCGTGGCATCTGTTGACTCAGCTCACTGCTTGGACTCAGCCTAGCTAGCGGTGTGGACACTACTTGCTTGGGTGACTCCACCCGCGTTACAGGAGGGGGTATAACACTCCGGGGGCTGTCACGGGGATGAGGGGGGAAGTGGGGGGAGTATTATTCAGTACACCCCAAATAAAACAATCTGTGTGACATCATTATCATATTTTACAAAGAGACCTTGGTTTTTTACCTCTACCTTCCCACTTATGTTGTGTCAGGACTTTTGGCCATTGAGCCATTTTCCCCTCAGTTTCTTAGGAAACTGAGTCGATTTCCTGTAGCTGTGTCCCTGTGCAAAATTAACAAGTAATATCAGTTTTCTGCCCCATAAAAGTCCCCAGTACACTTTTCGGGTCCACTAAGCATTCTTTCTTAAGTAAATTTTAACGAGAAATCGATTGGTGCCACTTTCAAGATGTCCTTAACTAAGGAGTTACGGGTTTGAGACTCGACGAATTCAAGAAATATTCCTTCACACAGGAAAGTATTGAACCCGCAACTTTTCAACTGTACGTCCAATAGTGTTAGAAGTTGCACCATTCGGTTCGGTGTTAAAAATCACATAGGATTGACTATTCACATGCTTATTTGTCAATAGTCCTGTTACCTACATTAAAACGAGTTAACCAGTGCTCAAAAAGTCGAATCGCTGAGTCTAAAGCAACGTCTGTTATTTAGAAATTCAATGGAACAAGCAGTACTAAAAAAAAGGTAAGTTTTGAAATCAACTCTGTGACCACATTTTAGGAACCGCTGCCGAACCATAAAAGTCTGAGGTGGCGGCCATTTTCCCCTCAGTTTCCTAAGGAAACTGAGTCGATTTCCTGTAGCTGTGTCCCTGTGCAAAATTAACAAGTAATATCAGTTTTCTGCCCCATAAAAGTCCCCAGTACGATTTCGTGGCGATAGGACCTCCGTTGTTACAGTTCCCTTGATCAAACCTCTTGGGGAAATTAGCTTGGAAGGTAGCCTGTCTTGAAAGCGTTAGGTCGTGGGTTCCATTCCCACAGGAACGAACTTTATCCTAAACGGATAAGGTTCATTATTTCTCCTAACCTGTAATTCTTCTTCTCCTCTTGATTTCGGGACGATAGGTAATCCTTTGTCACAGTTCCCTTGAACAAACCTCTTGGGGAGAAAATGTTGTTTTTCTTTTTTTTTTAATTATTATTTTTTTATTTCCTATTTATTATTATTATTATTATTTTTTATTATTAAAAACTAGGAAAGTACTTCCGCAGATTGGCGCCTTCGCGGAAACCTGAGGAGAGAAGAGACATTGAAATAGGTTAGAAGAGAATATTTATACCTTTATTAGGACATGAGGTTTCAGCTTAACTCCATACACAAAAAGCCCAATCTGAGGATTAGGTGTAGGGGCTAAACAGCCCTAAAGGTTCCCATTCGGCCACGGAGGTTGTTTCCTTCCACAGTGTATTCCTTACCTTTGTCGTCTTCTTCGCCTTTTCCCGTGTACAGACGGGGTCGGCGTTTTTTGTCAGCCTCTCAATCAGCCTTAACTAACTAGGGTGATTGCTTTGGGCTGACATTTGGTTTTGGCTACAAAATTTACGAATGGATACCCTTCGCACTCAACCTTTGCTATTTCTTTAACAAGGGAAATTCAAGCTGGTATACTCCCTGTTTAAAGTCACCCACCCAGACAAGTATTCCTTACCTTTGTAATGATAAACAATGTCGATATCACTGGGTGCAATACTCGAAGCATTCTCAAGATCATAATGCTCGGGCATCTCCGTATCCATGGAAACGACAGAGGGTTGGGGGTGTGGGTGTAGGTCAAGGTCGCGGTCTCGGGGTGGCATTGACTTTCCTATGACCTCTCGTTCTATAATGTCAGGACGTTGGGAATGGCCGCGGGGTGTGGCCTGTTGTAGATCGCTATCCTGGTCTTTGAACCTGAGGAATAATTTGATAAAATAAGGTTAATGTGTAGCTAGTTAGCTTGGAAGCCTGTCTTCAAAGCGCTAAATCTTGGATTCCATTCCGCCCGGGACGAATTTCTTGAAACGGCTGGCTTTCTCCTATTCCTGTGTTCCTTTTTTGGATTTCGGGGCGATAGGACCTCCGTTGTTACAGTTCCCTTGATCAAACCTCTTGGGGAAATTAGCTTGGAAGGTAGTCTGTCTTGAAAGCGTTTGGTCGTGGGTTCCATTCCCGCAGGATCGAACTTTATCCTAAACGGATAAGGTTCATTATTTCTCCTAACCTGTAATTCTTCTTCTCCTCTTGATTTCGGGATGATAGGTAATCCTTTGTCACAGTTCCCTTGAACAAACCTCTTGGGGAGAAAATGTTGTTTTTCTTTTTTTTAATTATTATTATTTTTATTTCCTATTTATTTATCATTATTATTTATTATTAAAAACTAGGAAAAAGTGTAAACCATACCTTTTCGAGAGTAGCTCCGGCCCAACGATGTGATGTCTGCTGTCCGTAATGAACCCTTGACCTTCTGAATGCAAGCCTGGTCGACCCATGTCCATAGAACCTGGGCCTGACCCTGTGACTAGAGAACCACCTGAGGAAAAAGAACATTTTGATGTTAAATCTACACACGTACCTACCCATCAGATCAGAAGTTGTTTACAATTTCCCGACCATTAGGTCATTCTTCCGGAAAATGCAGGATGTATTGACTATTAGGTCATTCAATCTTCAGATCAGAAGTAAAACGTTTTATTTAAGAACGGTATGCGCCAAAGACTTTAAACTTTGGTGTGAAGCCCTAAGATATGACAAGGATGCAACACGAAACTTGGTTGAGATCGGTGCAGTAGTTGGCGTTTTTTTTTTTGCTGTTTTCAGCTCTACTGACTAAACAGTAGGAGGCTTTCTGGTCCTAAGCTGGTAGCCTAAATAAAGCAGAAGGTATTCATAGTATTTAGTTAGGTGTCATTCTTACCTCCGTTATGTTTCGGATGTCCCAGCTTTTCCTTCTGCTGTCTTCTCAGTCGGAACACTAGGAAGCTCACCAGAATAGCTATCAGCAGAATCAAGAAGAAGCCCACCACTAGCGTGATACCAATGCTGAGAGGATCAGGGGCGGAAATAGCACCGGCCCCCACAGGCCCAGCACAGCCTGGCAGGATTTTACCATGGTGGATAACGAGGGGGAAGATCGAGCCTGATCCGTTCAGAGGCTGATTTTCGCCATTGACGGAGAAGTTGGCTAGACACCCGGAGAATGCTGCAAGATGAGGGGTATGAGATTAGACTAAATTTTTGAACAGTGTAGTTAAGTGTATAGAAATGAGGGGAAAATCCATTATTAGGCTGTACAGCTTAAATCAGGGTAGATTTGGATTATTTCATGGAAATTGGTCAAATTAGCTACATATGAACCCGTACCTGTACCTACCTATCCATGTGTTCCGAATTTGAAAAGTAGGACAATAATTATTGACTGTAAATTATTGCATAACTTTTAAGTCCAAGAGCTATCTACATATAAATTTGATTTTAGTTAAAGAAATGCATTTCTTATCATATTTATTTTAGTAAATAAGACAAAAAAAAACTGGAAAATGTCTTAGGGAGTAGGGACCTTCTCGAATAGACGAATTTCATTGAAATGATTTCAATGACTGGTTCTATCGTACTACTTCCATTAAAGACACTTCTCCGGTGGTTCCAGCAAGTTCTTCGTCATTTCTCAAAATTTTGAAACTCGCCACTGATCGCCAAAGTAAAATATTAAGTATAAATTATTAGAAAATGAGATAATAAAAATCTCACGGTGTGCTACTTTAGCGAATCTAACTTTATACGGGACTAGCTGGAATGCCCGTGCTCAGTACGGGGTGATTTTGAGGTGCAATCATTTTGAATCAAGATCTCGAAAAAAAAATAAAGGTATGTAGTTATTTACCTAGATACAAACTTTTTAGCACTCTTTTAACAGAGAAAAAAAAAGCTCAAAAATTCTTCCGAACTTTTTTCAGTGTGGAGGACGAAATCGGACCATATATGTAAGTTTGTAACAGACACTACACAGATGATGATTTACATTCCTTTTTAAAATACTGTGACTTTTATAGAAAAGGAAAATAAATGACAAATGGCCCAATTCGTATAAGACCTTTTATAGGGCTGTTTGCCCCTGCACCTAAGCCTCGGAGTGGGCAAGTAAAGTACATTAGAAGTAGAGGCGCATTATTACTCAAAGGAAAAAATTCGGTTTTAAATAGATTTCGGAACTTTATTTTTAATTTAAAACATAAGGTTGTGTGAAAGAGCTCACTAAGTGAGAATCCTGCCTTTCAAAGCCTTAAAAAAAGTAGGGAAGGTACGAGTATCCCCATAGGCCGACAAGTGAACAATTCCCTTAAAACAACACCCTTTATACAACATGTGTTGGAACATACATCATCTGTTTGGTGTATTGTCTGAATGTTGTGATATAGTTGTTGTTTATTGTTCATCCAATGAGTATGATTGCCGTTTGTTAACAATTATTTTCATCATCAACAACAACAACAACAACAACAACAACAACAACAACAACAACAACAACAACAACAACAACAACAACAACATAACTTTCATACGTTTCTCGCGCTGAACCCTATACCCCGGCCGTGATAGTTACTGACACTACATTACAGTTTTTCATGTATATCTATGCTCGCGCAGAATCAAAATTCATGTTAACATCAGACTGTAGACCAAGGGGTAATCAGATTATATTTCATTCCAGTTGGGGCATGGCTCAGTAAACGTACTAAGGAAGCCAAAAATGAAAGAAGAAAAGCAGCCATTGCTCGTGGGATCATCTCATCAAGATGGTACTACAGATCCGCCGCCGAGGTAAGAACCTATAATGTTCTCATTTGATGATTTTAGCCGAGGGTCCCAGTTTCGACAATTTTTTGCTGATACCGTTAGTTGCCTAGTATAATAAAATTGCATTATTGATAGTTTTTATTTTTTCCATACATCTTTAATTGAAGTCGAACCCTCGGTCTCTCAATTACAGGTCTCTCCCGCGACCTGATCTACGCGATTCCCCGGATGCATCTTCTTCCCTCAGCCTCTCAGGGGGACAGCTTGACTCGTACTCCCCGGATTTGGTTAAACATACGCGACCAGACAATTCCAATGTCAATCTGAATCCTCTTCTCAGTCGCGACCTCGAGAATCCAACGTCGTGAGTTTTTATTTTATTTATTAATTTTAATACTAAATAAAATAAAATGGTAGATATTGCCCCAAACAATAATTGCGCCCTTTGTTTGTAATTTCTTGTATTTGTGTACATTGAATTATAACCAATAAAGAGTCTAGAAATAAATAGAGAGAACAAAGAACCATAACAACGGAGGTCATGTCGTCCCTAAATCAAAGAGAGGAGGACACGACAGTAGAAAACCAGCCATTCTGAGAGCAAACCTTACCTGTTCAGGATAAAGTTAGTCCCAGGTGAGACAGTTGATGTGACGTCATCACGTACGGGAACTTATGCCATGCCGTCAGTAAATAAGATTTAAGTAGGTACCGGTATTTTTTTTAATAGATTTATATCCGGACCTAGAATTCGTAAAAGGAAAATCCCCTATTTGCTCTTTGACTTTGAAACCTCTAATCTCTAATTAAGTGCAACTGGTCTTTTCTTAAAGTCTCTCTTCTTCATTGCAGGAATTTCGATACCATGATACATCTTCTAAAGGGAAACATAGGTACTGGGATCCTAGCAATGCCTGATGCTTTCAGAAACGCAGGCTTATTTGTAGGCCTTCTGGGCACGCTGGGAATGGGGTTAATATGCACCCATTGTATGCATATTTTGGTGAGTAAAGTGTTTTCTTACTTCGTTTTACCATTTTTTTTTCTTTTTTATTTATAGTAGCAGGGATCTCCTGAAGGATCTCTTCCATCCAACCACTAACCACATTTTTTTTTTAAGTGGTTCTTTTTTATTTATAGTAGCAGGGATCTCCTGAAGGATCTCTTCCATCCAACCACTAACCACATTTTTTTTTTAAGTGGTTTGATAGCGGGAAATGTAACAGTATCCATTTAGGATAAAATCCACCCCGGGCGGGAATCGAACCAACCTGGTAACAAAACTTAAACGATTGAAAATATATTGATGGAGGGCTCTGTAACTTTGAATTTTCATTTATATTTTTGAAATGAAGGGAAGAACTTTGTGTTTTGTATCAGTTACTTTCCTTCATTTCAACAATTGAAAATTCCTCCGTCTATACGTTTTGCAGGTTAAGTGTGCCCATGAGCTGTGCCGAAGATCTCAAGTACCAGCTCTGGGGTTCTCTGCCGTCACAGAGAAAGCATTCGAAACAGGCCCACCTGCCCTGAGACCGTACTCCAAACATGCCAAGTAAGTCCGTTTTGTAATAATATTACTATTATTTGTCAGGTTTCGGGTCTTAAAACAGGGAGTAGACCAGCTAAGTCTGGCTGGGGGACTTCAAACAGGGAGTATACCAGCCTGAATTTCCGTTTGCTAAAGAAATAGTACGGCGCGAACGACATGTTGTAACACATAGTTAAAGCGCCTAAAAGGAAAAAAAAAATCACTTTCTTTTTTACTCACAGGGTATGTAGGTATGCGGTCTTGTGGAATAAGTTTTAAACTTTACAGCAAAGAGCATTGAAAATGATTTTACCGAAAAAATTGAACACTAAACAGCAGTTTGAGAAAAACCGAAAAATAGGAGCGTTCCTCTCATTGCTTGGCGCAGTGTAATTATGCTATTTCGAGGTGAATACTTATAATAACCACATCGAGAAAAAAATGGTGACAGGGTGCCACAAGTTTAGGGTGGAAGAACTCTATTATTGGGTTACTTCCCCTGATTTAGGCCAAAAAAAAACCCGGAAATTTAGGTATATTTAGGGGCACAAACATTTTGGAAGGTACATAAATTCTGAATAATCTGATTTTTTTTATTATTATTATCTATTATTTTATTATTTTTTTTTTTTCAAGAGATTTAACAGAGGGAATTGTAACTGCCAAGGTCTTATCGTCCCGAAATCGAAGAGAGAAGGAAGACAGGGTAAGAAAAAGTCAGCCGTTCCGAGAACGAACTTTATTCCATCAGGATAAAATCCGCCCATGTTCATTGAACCCGTGGACCCCGTGGTTCGGGTTCGATTCCCGCAGAAGCACACAAAATTTTGATATCGGGTTCATAGGGCTGATCGGCTGATGTCACGCATTGTAGGAGAAGTGTCACGCACCTGCCGATTTTGTGAACATGCGCAGTGTGGATTGCGCGTCGCTATTTTTTTGTTTGGTTGTTTATGGGTTGTTTACGAGGTCCCGCCATATTGTTTTTTTCTCTCTCTCGATTGTTTGAAGTTCGATAAATTTTCACGAGTTTCACGTTTTTTTTGGCACAAAAGGACGAAAATCTTCTTTTCCAAGAGTCCTGCGGCTTTTCTGATTACAACTGAAATAACCCAATCTACACAATTTTTTTGTTTGGTTGTTTATGGGTTGTTTACGAGGTCCCGCCATATTGTTTTTTTCTCTCTCGATTGTTTGAAGTTCGATAAATTTTCACGAGTTTCACGTTTTTTTTTTGGCACAAAAGGACGAAAATCTTCTTTTCCAAGAGTCCTGCGGCTTTTCTGATTACAACTGAAATAACCCAATCTACACAATGGCCGACAATTCAGTAAGTACATACCTTTTTCTACACCTTCTATGTTAAATCCTTAGAAGATGGCTTTTCCGGCATCCCCCTCAGCATCTTTGATTTGCGTTCATCATTGTAATTTACAGTGAGAGACTACTGTCTTTGTCGTGTTTTAAGTGTGATCGGTATTTAGATCTAGTGATTTCGTCAAGATAATGAGTTCAAAGTCACTTTACCACTTCCGTAAAAGTCACATCTCAACTCAATTGCACCTCTCTCTTCTCTGTAACTTCTACAATATACCTATGGTTGTACCTACCTACAATACAAGTAAATAGTGATAATCAATTGCTTTTGTCCAATCATGTTCAATGTCCAACAATTCATATACCTAATGATTTTGTTTTTATAACAATTTTCAGAAAACAGATAGTGCTGGGGGAGACAACTCCGAATACATCAAACTGAAGGTTGTAGGTACCTAATGATTTTGTTTTTATAACAATTTTCAGAAAACAGATAGTGCTGGGGGAGACAACTCCGAATACATCAAACTGAAGGTTGTATGCAGTGATTCAAATGAAATCCACTTCAGAGTAAAGATGACAACACAAATGGGAAAATTAAAGAAATCCTACAGTGAAAGAGTGGTAAGTTGGTTCTTCATTCTAACAAATGGAAATTATAAAGAGGAACATCAGTGTTTAATAGAGGGACTTAAAACAGGGAGAGTAGATCAGTGCAGTCTGGCTCGGGGTCTTTAAACAAGGAGTATACCAATCTGAAATTTCCTTTTCCTAAAAAAAAGCAAAGGTTGAGTTTAAAGGGCATCCACTTGTAATACAGTTTGTAACCAGAATCAAATGTCAGCCTAAAAGGAATCACTTTAGGGCTGATTGAGAAATATTAAAGTACCCATTAAATAACCAAAGTCCATGACAATGTAGCTTGAGGCCGTGGTTATGAACAGGGCCATCGTAGGCCATCGTCGGCCTTTTTGCGTGTAAAGTTGGCGGGAAATTTGAATTTTTGATTTTTTTTTCTGCAACTTGTACAATCTGAATTCATTTTTTACTTTTTATCTTTAGTTTGCACGTTTATATTATACTTTGGTAAGTGAAATTTTCATGATCCCAGATTTCTACAAGCTGATTAAAGGGAGTAAGTACTTTTTTCTTCATTGTTGGCTTGGCCTTTAGATGAGTTACCTACAACACTGGCACCAATCACTATCTATTTGCATCTAGGTTACATAACCAAGTGCTCTTTTTTCTCACAAAGCTGAGTGGGTCTTGCAACAGCCAGTCATGAGTTTTTTCCCCCTTTGTCCAAATCCAATGAATGAGCCAGCCTAGGTAGCTTGTTTGGTAGCATGTCTGCCTTGTGAGCACTAGGATATGGTTTCAATTCCCACTGGGGGTGGATATTATCCTAAATAGAAAAAGTTTGTTCTCGGAACGGCTGACTTTCTCCTATCCTGTGCTTCTTCCCTATTTGATTTTGGGAAGATAAGACCAGACCTTAGCTGTTACAGTTCCTTCTATCAAATCTCTATCTCTCTCTCTTTTTTTTTTTTTTCAGAAAAAAAAAGACATCAAATTTAGATTAGAGGTTTGATAGAGGACACTAAGTATATATAGGTAACTGCTTAAGGTCTTATTATCCCAAAATTTTTTTCAGAAAAAAAAGACATCAAATTTAGATTAGAGGTTTGATAGAGGACACTAAGTATATATAGGTAACTGCTTAAGGTCTTATTATCCCAAAAGTAAAGAGATATTGAAAGACAGGATGGAAGAAAGCCAGCCATTCTGAGAACAAGCCTTATCTGTGTAGGATTAAATTCACCCCAGGCAGGAATCGAACCTGTGACCTATCAGTTACAAGGCAGATGCACTACCCTTCCAGCTCAAAATAGGTAGGGGCTCTCATTTAAAGTTTTTCGAGAAATGACAATTTTTATCCTACCTAATTAAGAAAAGGGGTCCATTGAAAAAAAAAAAAAAAAAAAAAAAAAAAAAAAAAAAACAACGAATTTGTTGACAGGTCGTGGGGCACTACTTGGTGTACATCAGCGTCAAGTGGTTCCTAGCCATGCTTCTCATTCCTCTGATACTTCTCAACTGCGTGAAGAGTTTGAAATATTTGACCCCTTGCTCTCTACTGGCCTCGCTACTCACGGTGTCTGGTCTGGGCATCACGTTCTTCTACATGCTGCAAGGACTACCGAGAACTTCGAGCGTCAAGGCGTTTGCTTCCTGGTCTCAGCTGCCTCTATACTTTGGAACGGCCATCTATGCGTTCGAGGGCATAGGCGTGGTGAGAAATGCTTGTATTATGGGGACTGTCTGGCTGGGGGACATTAAACAGGGAGTAGACCAGCTTAGTCTGGCTGGGGGACTTTAAACAGGTACTATACCAGCCTGAATTTCCCTTGCTAAAGAAATAGCAAAGGTTGAGTGCGAAGGGTATCCACTCATGAAATTTGTAGTCGAAACCAAATGTAAGCTCAAAGCATTCACCCTAGTTAGGGCTGATTGAGAGGCTGACGAAAAACGGCGACCCCGTCAGTACACGGGAAAAGGCAAAGGAAAAAAAAAAAGATTTTTCAACAATGACAATGCATCACTTTTGTTTCTTTTCAGGGTGTGCCAGTAACTTCTCTAAGGTTCCTCTTTGACGGCAGAAGAATCAGTGATGAAGAAACACCCAAACAGGTGGGTCTAGATTTTTAACTCTCACCAGAAGTGAGTATTTACTCATACTAGAAATAGAAGCATCAATATTGTGCTGGCAAAAAGTTAGCTCAACATTGTTCCCCAAAATAATATCTCTATCAATTGATTTTGAGCTGGTACCTATTAGTGCACCTGTTCTACATAGTAGATACCTAATATTTATGTAGCACTTATAAAACATTTTTCCCTCAAATATTTATATTAACAACTTTGGTACTTTGTTTTTCAGTTGGAGATGGAAAATGATGATGTCATTGAAGTATACCAAGAACAAACTGGAGGTGCTGTGTGTAATACCTGTTAATTTCCTCTGCAATGTACACCACCACCTGAACTCAAAGCCAACCTTAACAGAAGTGGATTATAAAGAAAATTTTACCACAAACTTTCATGCAGTTTGAATATGAGTATTATGCTGCATTTGGATAAAATAGGTTTGGTATTTCTTTTCTTCATAAGATGTAACATGAATGTAAGGATTGACATACAAGTTACTTAGTGAAAAGCAGTCCCCACATTACCAAATTGCCAAGGCTTTGAGTTACACATTACAAATTTTACCCACTAATGTCTGTCTTACTCCATTTCTTCCATCAGGGACTGAATCAGGTGGCTCCAAGGAAAAGTGGTATCAAAGAAAATCCATTAGATTTCTTTTGGTTCATTTTATTTTTCTCTCTACTGATTTTTATCACTTTCATTTTGAATACAATGACACATTACTTACCAAGCTAGCATTTCCCACATTTTATTTGATTTTTTTTCTCCTGATTATAATATTTGTATGTCTTAAGAAAGTTGCTACACAATGTATGGAATTGCTGCTTGAGAGAAACAGTAAAGTTCTCCTGATTATAATATTTGTATGTCTTAAGAAAGTTGCTACACAATGTATGGAATTGCTGCTTGAGAGAAACAGTAAAGTTGTAGAAGTTTTGGTTAGCTTTCTTATTAAATCCTTTAAAGAAATTGTACATGAATGTGCATTTTCTCTGACAAGGTGAATATAGTACCAGCTCATCTACAATCCAGGTAGGTATGGAATCAGCTGACCTATAATATTCTAAGTTCTCTGTTTCAATTTTCTCTCTGTTTATGTCCCATCTGCAGCTTTTGTTTCTACTAGGTATAATGTAACAGTGCAATGATAAAGCTCCTATATCTTGTTATTTCCATGTACTTTTTTTCTGTAACTTTATATAACTTGTAGGTCGTTTGTGCCACATGTAGTATTAAGAGTTGAAATTACTCAAAAATTGTTTTTTGATTAGGTATATGGATTTGAAATCAAATCCTAATGTTTTATGCAGTTTATGGTAATACCAAGTGTTGTATTTCAGCACCTTTTCTATAAAGTTTTTTTCCTCCCTTATCTGGTTTTCCAATTTCCACAGAGATCTCACAGGTGCCTTATTATTGTACTGTCACTGTTGTTTAAATTGGTAGCAGCAACCCCCCCAACATATTCCAATTTAAATAAATAATTTTGTCTATGATTTAAGTTCCAACCTTGTTTATTTTTATTTTACTGAAAATAATTAATTTTATGGCAATAAATTTTCATTTATTACTATTGTAGGTCTCTTGTAGCATGTTGGAGTACATTACACTGAGAATTTGCAGTTAGAATAAATACATTTACAGAAGAAGAAAAAAAAAACTACTACTACTACTACTACTGCAAAAGAACAGTAATTAAATAAAAAATAATATTGACTTCATTTATTATTGCAAGATTGAGACTCAATTAGAAACAGTCAAACAGTGTTGAGCGCGGGAAGCGATCCGAAAATTTTCCTTGAGAAACCTCTTCATTCTCTAGGTAATATTTCTTTTTGATTCAATGCGTCGCTGTGTTTTCTTAACGTTACGAGTGGTTATTATTATTATTATTATTTTTTTAACTTTCATACGTTTCTCGGAAAAGGTGGAAGGATTGTGTGAATCTAGACTTGAGTGAGAAAAATTTAACAGCGGCATGAGGTACACAAAAAGGCTGCCTGGAAGAGACTGACAAGAAACACCCCTCCCCTATTTAAGTAGGAAAAGGCTAGGAAGAAGAATATTATTTTTATCCTACTCTTGAAGGTCACCTCACTGTTGGTTTTGCAAATTTTTACATGTTTTTTTTTTCTTCTTCTTCTTGACTTAACATTTTCTCTTTTGTTTCAGATTAGTAATTAACGTGTTTCTAGTCATCACGCAGCTAGGCTTTTGCTGTGTCTATTTTCTATTTGTAGCCGCTAACTTACAAGAGGTAGGTCCATCTCTAAACATGCTTATCTCTAGAAGTGCTTATCTCGGGGGCACAGTTGGTCCAGTTGTAACGCGCTTGCTTGCCATGCAGAAAGTCCCGGGTTCGAATTCCACCATCGACAAAAATTTGTACTCGTTTTTCGATTGCAAATATTTTATAATCTTCGTATTGTTTCATGACACGGTGCCAAATTTCCGCAATGTCTGATTTCACCTGTAATACTTTGATTGTATTTTTTCATGTTTTGGATGTTTTAATTTTTACATAATTTTTAACGTACCTATTTTAGAAAAGGTCATGGAATAGAAAGATCTCAACCACCTTGAACATTAATGTTGTTGTTGTTGTTGTTGTTGTTGTTGTTGTTGTTGTTGTTGTTGTTGTTGTTGTTGTTGTTGTTGTTGTTGTTTTAACGTACCTATTTTAGTGTTACCTAATATTAGACCTGGACAGACCAAGCGAGATGAAAATGCCAAGCATTCTTCTTTCGTCTTGTTCCTCTCCTTCTTCTTCGCCTGCTTCTTCTTCTTCTACTTCTTCCTCCTTATCTCCTCCTCCTCCTCCTCCTCCTCCTCCTCCTTCTTCTTCTTCTTCTTCTTCTCCTCCTCCTCCTTTTCCTTCTTCTTCTTCTTCTCCTCCTTCTTCTTCTTCTTTTTCTTCGTGTTCTTGAGCTTTTTCGCTTTTTCCTACCCAAGCGGGGTCTGCGCAAAACAAACACCTGGTTACCCGGTCCCCCAAAACGGTCAACTTTGTTTTCCCCGTCCATCCCTGAAAGGATAAGCTTATCATCAGGAACGGTGACAGACACAAAACCAATAATACACAACTACAGAATACTGACCACAGCTTCATCTTGATTTCTTACAATAAGCACTATTATTATTGTCTGTTTATTTCAGTTGTTCTAGCCCTGGCAATTCCCAACCTGAGTGCTGTCATCTCCTTGGTTGGCTCTGTCAGTAGCTCCACGCTGGCTCTCATCTTCCCCCCTATATTAGAACTCATTACATTCTGGGACTCAAAGGAAGAAATGGGTCGACTACAGATGTTCAAGAATTTCGCCATCATGGTGTTTGGAGTGTTTGGATTCGCTTTCGGTTCCTTCGTGAGTCTGTCTAACATTTTGAACCCGAACCCGTAAAGTATGCCAGATTGGCTAATATGTCCCAGATGAATGGCTAGTATGTCTAGAAACAAATACTTTAAAGGCTCGGTCATGTAGAGATCTGATTGTGAACAGGTCGTAGATACCTACCGCTCTCTATGTGGTATACATTTATAAAGGAAATCCATGGCACTGTCGATAAGACCTTTATTATTACATATACCTTTACGGCTTGGAATATATTCTAGCTGAGCAAAGTACAAAGATAAAAGTTTAGACTTCTACGAAGTTCTACGAGGGAAAATTTAGCTGTAGCTTAAACTCCAGTATTACATAATGTATATCTCTAGTGCCCAACCTTTTCAGAGGAAGATCGACTTGAATTTTCAATACAGTCTTGTGATCAACTTACTTAATGAAAGACAAGTTTAGAAAAATCGTGTGCGTAAGATGATATTGCCAGGTTCAAACACCGCTGGGTGTGACGGTCGCCATCGATTTGAAATCAATTCGGTTGGTCAGTCCTGATGTATATGGTCTCTATCTCTAGTATGTAAAAAAGATATTGGTGGGCACTACTTTAACTCCAGTTACAGGTCTCCTACTCTAGTTTAAGTACCTAAGAGCGTTGTGTTCAGTAATATGTACCAGCTTATGAATCTCCTCTGTTGTGCCATGGTCAAAATAGCACAATTCTAACTTCTTCTGTAGACTTTAACACGTGGCTTCCAAACGAAGTTATTAGTACGTTGATTATTTATGGATAGAATGTATATTTATGAAACGAGAAAGAACCCCAATAAGGTAGTCGCAGTCGACTTGTAATATGAGGGGCAGAATGAAGGCTGTTCAAATCCGAGTAGGGTCATAATACACTGCGCCAAGCAATTAGAGGAACGCTCCTATTTTCTTGGTTTTTCTCAACCTGTTTTTTTTTTCGGTTCGGTCAATTTTTTTCGGTAAAACCATTATTAATGTTCTTTGCTGTAACGTTTAAAACTTATTCCACAAGACCGCATATCTACTTACCCTGTGAGTAAAAAAAGAAAAATGAAAAACAAGGATAGGGCAATAGGGCAAAAACGGACGATTTTTAAAAAGCTCCGGCCAGGGTCCAGACTTTTTTTCTAATTTTTACCACGAGTAAAGTAATGTTCTGTGTTCTTTTCTGAAGCACCTGGTTCAAAAATGGTGTAAAAATATTGAGGAGAAAAAAAAATTAAGTTAACCAAGATAAATATCCTATAATATAAATCGTGGAGGACCAATCTGGATGAAATTTGTCACCCTATCAGTTTCAAAACCTTTTAATTAACCCTAAACTTGAATACTTAACTGTTAGTGGAGATATTAAAACCCCTTACGATCTTCATTAACATTTATTAGTGGAGACGCCAAATTTCCCGAATACCTTCAATTGGTAGTGGAGATGCCAAAACTCTCAATATACCTACTCGTGCTAATCAATTGAAACGAAAGAGCTCTTTGAAAATCACTGAAGATGACAAACCATTTCTTCCACCCTGTATTTCTCTTATACATCTTGTTAACAAGTTCTGTGAGAATTCAATAACATTTATTAGTGGAGACGCCAAATTTCCCGAATACCTTCAATTTTATTGGTAGTGGAGATGCCAAAACTCTCAATTATACTCGTGCTAATCAATTGAAACGAAACTGAGCTCTTTGAAAATCACTGAAGATGACAAACTATTTCTTCCACCCTGTTTTTCTCTTATACATCTTGTTAACAAGTTCTGTGAGAATGTGAACCATTCTGTATAACTTGTATTTAAGCTATACCTATTCTCTCTAACTAGAATAGAATATACCTTGTTTATACTACCAGCATAGGACTGAAAAGTCCCTTTACTCTCGCAGTCTAAACAAGGCTATACCTATTCTCTCTAACAAAGGACTCAATTCTACACAATGAAAGTACAAATTTCACCTTTCCACCTCCTCCTCCTCCTCCTCCTCCTCCTCCTCTTCCTCTTCCTCCTCCTCCTCTTCCTCCTCCTCCTCTTCCTCCTCCTCTTCCCCCTCCTCCTCCTCTTCCTTCTCCTCCTCCTCCTTATCCATTTATGTATCCCTTACAGGTCCGAGCTCTGAGTGTTCTGGGGGCAAAGAGAAGGGAAGAAAATTAGAGGCAGAAAACAAAGAGAAAGGAAAATAATTAGAAATAGGGACTGGACAATACTAACCCAGCGTTTCCTAACATTTCTAAACTAATTATTCCCCCCCAAAAAATACATTTTATCTTGCTTGTTTTTACTCAGACGGGAACGGGACTGAAAAGTTCCTTTTTATTCCCCTATTGAAAGCCCAATATTCTTCCCTAGCTGCTTTAAATTTTTGTGGGTGATTAACTTCAGCCTCCGATGGGAAACCACTGAACACGAAAGAAAGTTCAATCCGTCCCTCTCTGACTCATCTGGTCCTTTTAGCGTCGGAAGTAGGACCGCAGAATTTTGCTACAAAATCGCCTAAAGCCTTGCCTGATTCCACAAAGTTCCTTTCTTTCACCCATATGTTAGAGTTCCTTTCACCCATATTATAGTTATAGGTTATAGCCCCTATTGAAATTGGAACATAGCTCTTTTTCAATTTGGAGAAATAATTAAAATCTCGGAACATTTTGAAATGATTAGACTCCGGGTCAAATTTGACATTGGCATGAGGACTCTATACAAGTGTCTACGATATCTACATAGACTAGGGTTGATGGAAAATGGAAAAATTCGTATTTCAGAACACCTGACCTCAATAATAGGAAGTTCCTTTCACCCATATGTTAGAGTTCCTTTCACCCATATTATAGTTGTAGTCCCTATTGAAATTGGAACATAGCTCTTTTTCAATTTGGGGAAATAATTAAAATCTCGGAACTTTTTGAAATGATTAGACTCCGGGTCAAATTTGACATTGGCATGAGGACTCTATACAAGTGCCTAGGTATGTATACCTACATGTATAGTCTACGTTATGTACGTATTATAGTCTAGGGTTGATGGAAAATGGAAAAATTCGTATTTCAGAACACCTGACCTCTATAATAGGTAGTATGAGTAGCGGAGGGAAAGATGGTGGTTTTTTTTTTTTTTTTTTTTTTTTTTTTTTTTGATTAGGGGAATCTAAAACGGGCGAACTTTTTTATTTTACACATTTATTGCATACCCTACTCTTTTCAGGCGTAAGATGAACATTCTTCGTCTCTACTTCTTTATAGTGTAGTTAAAAATTACATTACTTTCCTTCCTATAGGATAAGGAAAGTAAAAACTAGCGGTCACCTTTTCTGAGTGTGAAATTTAATAGACGATTGAGATTGGTATTTACCTACTTAGGCTATATTTTTAGAGGGATCTATTCATTTTAGCCAAAGTCAAATTTAGGGCTGAAAAAAAAAGTAATATTTGATAAATAAAAAAAAGGTAAGTTGCAAAATTAATCCCTGGAAAATAGGAACAAATCAACAGCTTCTACCCTTCTCCAATTCGTCATCAAAAAGTTCCCAATTGGGCCAACAATGTCTCTGAATGATGGCGGCGCTATTGTTGCTATGGCCGGGAAAAACTGTTTCGCCATCGGCGTAGACCATCTTCTGGTGCAAGGTGACTTCACCATAGCAGAGTATGAGAATAAGGTTCACCAGATGTCACCCCATTTGTATTTGATCAATCCTGGACTATGTGCGGACGGTATGCAATTCGCAGGTGAGTGATAAATACCTCCATGATAATTGATAAATAGGTACTGACAATAACCACACCGAGAAAAAAATGGTGACAGGGTGCCGCAAGTTTAGGGTGGAAGAACTCTATTATTGGGTTACTTCCCCTGATTTAGGCTGTTGGAATACAATTTAAGAGTGTCGAGCTTCCCGATATAGAGTTCAATATTAGGGTGCCGGAACCCAGTCACCCGATGTATAGGTACATAATGATCTTAGATTCTTGGAAGCTTAACCCACCTTCTGGGGCTGTTGCCCGTACACCTACATAAGTCTCAGAGTGGGCATTTGTGTATGGAGTTAAGCTTACTTTTTTGACCTCGTATCTTTTAGGTAGGTACCTAGTTCATTTTATCACTAACAGTGTGAGCTTCATACTTTCCTCTGGGTCACAATATAATAGTGTCGAGCTTCCCGATATAGAGTTCAATATTAGGGTGCCGGAACCCAGTCACCCGATGCATACATAATGATCTTAGATTCTTGGAAGCTTAACCCATCTTTTGGGGCTGTTGCCCGTACACCTAAGCCTTAGAGTGGACTTTTGTGTATGAAGTTCAGCTTACTTTTTTGACCTCGTATCTTTTAGGTAGGTACCTAGTTCATTTTATCACTAACAGTGTGAGCTTCATACTTTCCTCTGGGTCCAATAGTCCTACATACTGGACTCAGCACACATGAATTCCGTTAGAAAAGTCCCCCATCTTAATGTAATGTATACCTTCCTCTGGGTAGAGAAAATGACCCTTCGTACTGCCAACTACGTAGCTTCGGAGCAGAGCCCGATCTCTCCCGACACTTTCGCTGCCATCGCCTCATGGGAACTTTACGCCCGGAAGTTGACCAGTCCTCTCTTCATCAATCCGATCATAGCCGGATTCTATCCGGATTCCGGCGAGGTTTTCCTGTCCACTTTGGACATGGCCGGATGTGAAACCCGCAAGACGGACTTCGTGGCTGGAGGCTCGGCCCAGAATATGATCATGGGGATCGGAGAGTCCTTCTGGCAACCGGGACTTTCGCCGGAGCAACTATTTGAGGTAATGACCCACATAGAAACCTTAGTGGTGTGGTTGTTAGCGCGATGGACTTTGCATCTGGAGGTTGGTGGTTTGAGTCCAAGTCACGTCATAAAATTTAGCGTAGTGTGTTGAGCGGAGAACGATATTTGTGACAAGCATGTATGCTCAGCACAATTCCAATTCCTTTTCTTCTTTCTATATTCCTTCCTTAAAATTCTTATCAACCCACATGTCCAAATAGGACGGAACTTGGCCTGCCTCACTGTCGAGCTTAATAGCTTTATGGACGGTGTTATGGCGATAGAATAAAATTTGAGTTTCTACTTTACAATTCTATTCCAAATCTCCCACTCGTAGATTGAGTTATGATAGCACCCAATTAATATCTACCAATACCGTTCGAATAAATAATCATAGAGGAGTGGACATCTGGACATAATAATCTTAACCAAAAATGTTAATTTGACAAAAATTCTCAATTATGTGATTGATTATTAGTGACAAACGGAGAAATCCTTGAAGTAGGTAAAGCTGTAGAATAACTGCTAGCGAAGATATCAAAATTTCCTTAAGATCTCCTATTATTTATTATTATTATTAGTGGAGATGTCAAATTTCTCAAATAATTTTCATTGTCAGTGGAGATGCCAAAACTCTCAATTATATTTGTTTGGTAATATTCCTATTTACATCTCATTGTATTCTGCAGGTGTGCTCTCAAGTGGTAATCCAGGCGTGTGAACGAGACACCAAATCTGGCTGGGGTGCCACGGTTTACGTCGTGGAACCAGATAAGGTAACCATCCGAAAGATTGCCACCAGGATGGACTAAGTACGACCTAAAATACCAAAAATATATCCAACCCACCAAAAATAAAGCCAAAAAGATTTGTATATAATAATGTAAAATGACTTGTGTATTTCTTTAACTTTTTTACAATACTTCCGCCTTCGACCTATACAATTCACAGTCAAATTTCAAATTGAATAAATAATATAGATTTATCATTTATAATATAATAATTATTATAATTGTATAATTTTAATAATATCACCTCATTCTAGCGAACATTAATCACTCAAAATTACTTCGTATCATTTGTATTTTGTATGGCTCTTCAAATCAAGCTTGATGCAGGTACCAGTCAGTTCTACCTGATAACGAGTGACTGACCTTAAGGTGAATCGATCGACGAGGTGAATCTACATATTTTGTCGAGGCAGTGTACGGTTTCAGTTGACGTCGAACGACGGCGTCGACTCTGTATGGACACAGCTTAACTCTACGATATCTAAGAAGTGAATTAGCAAGTCCAAATGTAAAGGAATTACGCCCTTGACCCTTTGCCTCAAAGGTGTCACCTAAGACTTCTTTAGCTCCCGCCACTGGTATCAAGTTCCACCTCTTTTCTTCTTTCTCATGAGGAGAAAACTTTTTTTCTTTCTTCTTTCCTTTTCTTTTCTATTTGAAATTTCCAATACAAACTTGTAAAGTTCGGAGACTGTGAGGCATATCAATATGGGGTGTCTGAGGACTCCTTAGTCCTTAGCCTAGTTACTCCTTGGCTGACAAGATCGTGACCTCATTAAACAACTTGGACTTTGTATTCTGACCCGCAACCTGATCGTGATATTTGTAAACCAGCTATTGGTTTAGAAATATCACGTTTGGCCATCCAAAGGGGAAATTGTTCGAGGATCCTGCTATCACCTCATTCTAGCGAACATTAATCACTCAAAATTACTTCGTACCATTTGTATTTTGTATGGCTCTTCAAATCAAGCTTGATGCGAAGTCAAGATTTTGAAGCCGCGCCGCTCGGCCTATATTAACACGAAATACGGTCTCAAGATATTTGGGTATACTGATACGATAATCTTAACAGATAAACTCAAAACTGACTAATACCGGTGGTATTCAAGTACAATATTATATGCAAGTTCATTACTATAACCAACACATAAATTAGAGGGGAAACGCCACAAGAAGGCCTCTTCTACATAATTGATTTTTCCCAATTTCTAAAAGACTAGATCCTATTTTGGTCCTAACTTGTTAGCACTTAGTTAAATGAAAATATATGTATTAACTAAACGTCAAATTGAAAAAAAGACTAAACTCTAAAGCATGATTTAAAAAAAAAAAACTCAAATCGTAAAATAGACAATAATATCTCACAGATTGGCCGTCTTGAATTTTGTGTCTGTGAAGAGGTTCAAAAATCCGGTACCCCAAATTGAAATACTAGCCTACTTATGGCGTATCACCTCTAGTAGGTATGCATAAAACTAAACTCTAAAGCATGATTATAAAAAAAAAACTCAAATCGTAAAATAGACAATAATATCTCACAGATTGGCCGTCTTGATTTTTGTGTCTGTGAAGAGGTTCAAAAATCCGGTACCCCAAATTGAAATACTAGCCTACTTATGGCGTATCACCTCTAGTAGGTATAGGTACGCACTATCTTTAACGTCATCCGACTCCCAATTAAATACCTATAATGATAATATAAATTGACTAATATAAGTACAGTATTTTGAATAATCTTTTTTAAGCACTATTATTAACGTCATC
The DNA here is from genome assembly GCF_000475195.1 of Diaphorina citri. Lineage (NCBI taxonomy): Eukaryota > Metazoa > Arthropoda > Insecta > Hemiptera > Psyllidae > Diaphorina > Diaphorina citri. The sequence goes on along the minus strand of NW_007377890.1, from coordinate 280,468 downwards.
CGACTCCCAATTAAATACCTATAATGATAATATAAATTGACTAATATAAGTACAGTATTTTGAATAATCTTTTTAATAAATACAAATAAAAAATGTTTAAGATAGGTAAAAGTAATATTAGGTGTATACGTATATATTATAGGAGCTCATTACAGCTCAGTTAGGATAATAAATTTAATACAAATAAAAAATGTTTAAGATAGGTAAAAGTAATATTAGGTGTATACGTATATATTATAGGAGCTCATTACAGCTCAGTTAGGATTCAAGCTATTGATCAGGTCCTCCACAGAATTTGAGTTCACTGAATTTTTCCAGCGATCTGTAAGCAAAAGGAATCAGAAAATCGACTTGGTAAGTATCCAGAACGTTGTATCGTAAATATGTATTAAGAAGCTAAGAAGTTACTTGTATGTAGGATTTTATCTCCATGTTTCCTCGAAGAGGAAAAGTTCTGAAAAGAAAATACGACTTACCTAGGATATTTTTATGGGTAATTTTTCAGTCCAATAGTCCTAAACAAAAATGGACGTGGCACTTGGCACAGGATATTTTTATGGGTAATCTTTCAGTCCAATAGTCCTAAACAAAAATGGACGTGTCACACAAGGGATCAAAAAGAGACCGCCTTAACATAATAATGGGTAGCCTTTGAAATTTTTCTAACCCTGAAAAAAAAAAATGTGTACTAGAAATTCGTGTGATGTTCACTCCAGTTACTTTCTATTACTTAAGTAACGAGAAACTATTGTTGTTTGTTTGTGTTAGTTTTTTTTACCTTGGCTGTGGCAGGGTCCGGAATATTTGGTTTCGATGACTATGCGCTGTTGGCACTCGTCCGCTTTCATTTCGCACCAACAAAAATGGACGTGGCACACAAGGGATCAAAAAGAAACCGCCTTAACATAATAATGGGTAGTCTTTGAAATTTTTCTAACCCTGAAAAAAATGTGTACTAGAAATTCGTGTGATGTTCACTCCAGTTACTTTCTATTACGAGAAAGTATTGTTGTTTGTTTGTGTTGGTATTTTTTACCTTGGCTGTGGCAGGGTCCGGAATATTTGGTTTCGATGACTATGCGCTGTTGGCACTCGTCCGCTTTCATTTCGCACCAAGACGGGTAGGTAACATGGTTCGAGCCGCACAGCATGGGGGGGAGGGGGCCCTGATGGCGATGGGGACAGGAGGGGGGATAGGAACAAGTTTGACAGCGGGGACTCCCGTTCCTCAAATCGGTGAGACAAGTTTGGCCCGGCTGACATTGGATGTTGGCGCACGTGACGGCCACTGAAACAGCGAAGAAATGATGTAACAGCTGTTAGAAACAGTGAAACAGATTTTAGGACTGATACCTATATCTATACACTCGCTCCGTCTACACCGTCATGTTTCAGTGACGCAAGGTTTCGCCAGTAGGCCCGGCTTCAACAGATCAGGGGTTTGGAAATTTCATCTACAAACATGGAAAAATACGAGTAACATGAGGTATAAAGAGCACATCCACCAATGATGCGCATACAAATTAAAAGCAGTCAGTTCCTAGTGTGACAAAATTTGTGAAAACTAGTTGTAAATTCTAACATACATAGACGACATTCTAAAGTAAGTAGTATGAGTAATTATTATTATTATTATTATTATTATTATTATTATTATTATTATTATTATTATTATTATTATAATTAATTGGAGGAATTACGATTTGGAAAAAACAAATCAAATCAATCAGGTAACTATTATTGAAGCATGGACGAAAAAGATGAGGCGAAAAAAATCATAGGATTATTTGCACTAAATTAAATAATTCCTGGACAATGATCCAGATGATTGGACAATGAAAGTTAATTATATTTCAGATTTAGATAAGTTCAATCAAAATTTATCATTACCTAAAATCTAAGTACCTACTAGATCAATTAAATTGGGATGTACATAGGTATATCGGCAACTACATAACGTAGAAACACTTGGCTTGGAAAAGGATTTTTGTTTGGTAAAAATGGGCAGGTATTGGCAGCATGACATCTCATTTTGACAACACGAAACCATTTTTGAATCAGTCACATTTACCTTTACTTACTTTGACACGTTCCGAAGTAGTCTACAGAAATGACTTCGTTCTTCCGACACGCCCTCTTTCGCAACCTGCAGACAGTTTTGTAGTTCCTTCCATCCGAACCGCAAACCGGATTGCGCATGTGCCTGCCGCGTTGTTTGCAGTCGGGCGCGCAAATACATTTGGGATAGCCTTTCTTGATGGCACACTTCTTGCCCTCACCACAGTCTATGTTTTCGCAAGTTTCTGTGGAAGGAAAGGACTGTTTATTACTTTCTACTTTCTATCACTAAAGTTTAGTGGAGCTATACCTACTATCAGTTGTTTTTGTTTTTTTAAAGCCCTTTGTTTGTAGCTCGTGTTTTATGAAATTTAACTTACCAACTCTTATCAATCGTAGTAAAGCCCTTTGTTTGTAGCTCGTGTTTTATGAAATTTAACTTACCAACTCTTATCAATCGTAGAAAGCCCTTTGTTTGTAGCTCGTGTTTTATGAAATTTAACTTACCAACTCTTATCAATCGTAGAAATTACAATGATCACCATAAACACAATACGAGGTATGAATTGTATGTAAATATCTATATTCTTCGTAGCAAATTTAACCTTTATGGTCTGGAACTAGACCTTCGAATGAATAAACTAATGTTTTGAACTATTGGACTAGCGGGGTGAATGCCCACTCCTTATGGCCAACATTATCCGCACATACTGAACTATTTCAAAATGTATACAAATACCTATAAAGTTGTAAAAAAAATCAAAAGATCCTCTGACATTCTGCAGAATTAATTTCGAACAATCCAAGGACACTGCCGTTCTAAAATGCAACGAAATGTTACAAAAAGTTACACAACTTACTCTTTCGCAGCATCAGCGATAAACACAATACGAGGTATGAATTGTATGTAAATATCTATACCTATTCTTCGTAGCAAATTTAACCTTTATGGTCTGGAACTAGACCTTCGAATGAACAAACTAATGTTTTGAACTATTGGACTAGCGGGGTGAATGCCCAATCCTTATGGCCAACATTATCCGCACATACTGAACTATTTCAAAATGTATACAAATACCTATAAAGTTGTAAAAAAATCAAAAGATCCCTCTGACATTCAAGGGAAGAGGGTGCTGAATCCTTATATAGCACTTGGGATTGGTTTTGGGGAAAAGGGGACTTTCTTATCAGGTGATTAAAGTTTATGGGAACTGATTTGTAATATTTGGGGTAGAGCCTGGGAATGTTTCCTAAAGGAAATGGACTTATGTAATTTTTCTGATTCAGAAGATAACTGGCTCTGTTCTGCATTACAATGTATGCACCTCAGCATCGAACATTAATTACTGGTTGTGGACTTATGACTCAGATGATAATAAATTGCTAACTAATACGATATTATGACAGATAGGTACCTTACAGCCAGGACATGTGGGGGGGAGACCAATGATGTCTCGTTGAATGGGTGGCAGGAGGTACCACGTGTAGCAGAGGAGGAGGGTGGGGTGGGGGGGTTTCATTGAGCTTCAGTGTCAGTGTCGATTAGACCGTTTCACAGTTGAGTTCGGTGCGCAGTATATTCACAGAAAATCTTCCTTCGCCTGTGAACACGTTACGAGTTTTCCGACATGCCGTCGATCTTTTGTCGCTCAAGTTGCCCAAGAGTATGAGGGAGGTTCGCGCCTTAGTAGACATCGTTTTTTCTCGCTTTCCTTTCTTCCTGTTTGTTTCCTTTTCAGTTTCCCTCTGGTGTGCCAGCTCTGTTGAAGGTAAGATTTTTTTCCTCGCATTTTGATCTTTCTCGAAGTAAAATTACGATTTTCGTAAGCTGTCTAATGCATGAATGATGGATTTTTTCGGTTTTCAAGTTGAAAATTTCGATTATTGAAAATTATGTTTATTGTAAAATTACTAAATAACTAATGAAACCAATAATTAGTTATATAACTGATAGCAGAGTGTGAAAGTTTTAATCATCGAAAACTGACAGGTGAAGTTTTGGTGGTCAGAGGGCAGATGACCGCTAAAAAACGGCGGCTTGGCTTTGTTCCTTATCTTTTTCTTCTTTGCCTTTTCCCGTGTTCAGACGGGGTAGGCGTTTTTTCGTCAGCCTCTCACTCAGTCCTAGGGTGATCGCTTTTTTGCTGACATATGGTTTTGGTTATACCCTTTGCTTTTTCTATAGAAAGTTAAATTTCAGACTGGCATCCTCCCTGTTTACAGTCCTACAGTCAGACCCCAAGTTTTTCCTTATGAACCTACTTAAAACGCATATTGTAGGTATTACTAGATATCGGAGAGATAGTAAAACTGCTTATGACATTAAAACTACATAAGGAAAACTGCATACTGAGTTAGGTCAGTTTAAGCCTACCGAGTCTATCCAGGAATGTGCGTAGTCAATTACGTTATGTTAGTTAAACTATAAAATTTACCTACTACCTACTATCAATAATAGTATCAATATCTATTAACTATTAAATTACTCACAGTATGGGTAATATTTGACCCTATAGTTCCATATTTTTACCTCCTACAATCAATTAATGTGTTTATTTATGCAGGACGTGTAGGTGATTAATCTATGCATAACTCTTCCCGAGATAAGGCTCATAATTTTGTATTTTTAGACAGTCCATGTGGGGTTTTCTTATCAGTTTCTCCTGTTTTTCCTGTTTTATATGTTTTGGAATCACAATTTTACTATCACAAACATTATAATAGTGCTTATTTATGTCTAGAATGCGACCAACTAGTCCCTTTACCTCTAAAATATGCATTAGGTCATGGGGTCGAATTGAATGAGGATGTTGATGATAAGATTCCTCGAATGGGATTCGAACCAGCGCCCTCTTGTTATCAAGCGGGCGAGTTGACCAATATTATTCACTTATTTAAATACATACCTATGTACATAACTAATGTAAAAAAAAAGTTTAGAAAACAAATTTTGTGTTAATTTGGCACATCCACTAAAAGTAAGTTTGGACTCTCCTTTGTTTTCATTTCCTTATTATTCTAGAGTCTAGAGTTCTAGACGATATAATGATATTAGGATAGTTGGTAATTTGACACATCCACCAATACGTTCTCTGGCTTTCAGTCTCTATTTTTGTCCGTTTCTTGTTTCTTTTGCTCTATTTCTACTGGGATTTTTACGACAAGTTACATTTTAAAATACCTATACACATAAAATTATACATGGCACTCTCTTTAACTGGAATTTTTTGGTACCCACCTACTAGAAAGTCTGTAGGCCAGGTTAGGGGTTACATAATTTCCTGCCAAGCCCATTATAAACGAAATGGAATTCCGGTAACACATAAAATATGACGCACATGGCCTCGAACCGCGTACTTCTGATTGGAAGACCACTTATCAGCTATTTATTGACGGCGCGGCGCACAGAACATTGTAGAAATTCCGATATTTCCGAGCCTTATAAACGATTTTTAGTTCTCTACTTAGACATTCAATCCGCTTTACCCAACCTAGTTAGCTTGGAGGGTAGCGCCTTATAAGCGCCAGGTCGCGGGTTGAATTCCCGCTCGGGGCGGATTTCTAAAATCAGACAAGGTTCGTTCTCGGAACAGATGACTTTCTCCTATTTTGTCTTCCTTCTTTCTTCGCTTTTGGCACGATTACTCAACAGTTTACAGTTCCCTCTATCAAACCTAAAAAGTGGCCTTTGGCCAAACCATACAGCAAGGGGGGGGGGGGGGGGGGCTTTTCAAGTCTATCTCGTAATTTTATTCAAGCAAGATTCAACATCTAGGTATCAAACTTGAGCTAGACAGCCACAAATTTTAATCCGCCAGTCTAGGATTTAAAAAATGGGATGAAAATTAATAATTTTGAGGCACAGGTGTTTGAACTTAATTAATCGCGTCTGCAAATTTCTCATCCGTCTGAAGCCAAGCTCCTTTCCTTGGTAATTTATCTGAAGAAAACAGCCATTTTTTTTTTTTTTTTTAGGAACCCATCTTTTTTATTTCTGACAGCGAAAATTGGATTTTCCCTCATTCACTTAGGGCACAGACAAATTTGATACTTTGAGAAATTAATTGAGAAAAGTTTAGTAGTTTTTTTTCTAGTTATTTTATTATTTTAGCAAGATTCGTATAAGCTTAACCCATCTTTTGGAGCCGTTGCCCCTACACCTAAGCCTCAGAGAGGGGTTTTTACTTTCTTTATCCTATAGGAAGGAAAGTAATGTACGGGTCAAATTTTCGATGGTCAGATTTTAGTGTCAAAACACGATTTGAGGTCCCTAGAGCCTAAGTCCAAAGTTTCAGCCATTGGTCCGTGTGTGTGTCTGTCTGTCTGTAAACAAAATATCTCGAGAACGGTAAGAGCTAGAGACTTGAAATTTGGCATGCAGATGTCAAATTTGACAAGAATGCGACACGAAACTCTTGGTTTAGACCGGTGCAACGGTTGGCGGCATTTTACCGCTTTTTGGCGGTTTTCGATGTAATTTAACAATATCTCCGGAACGGTATAATCTAGAGACTTGAAATTTGGTACGTAGTTCACAAATGTGACAAGGATGCAACATAAAACGTTTGGTTGAGATGGTTGCTGCGGTTGGCGGTATTTTGACCGCTTTTTGGCGGTTTTTGACCGTTTTTTTTTGGCGGTTTTCAGCTATAGCGACAAAACGGTTAGAGATATTGTAAAAGTTAGGGTAAAAGAACACTCAAATAAGCCTACTTAATAGCTGTGGATCATCGTATCTGTTGAAAGTAGGTAACCAGACTCGTAATGACTCTTCCAAGTAACCATTAATTATTAATTCCCATAAATAAAGTCATTTTCTTGGAGCCCACAACTGCAAATAGGTAACGTAGGTACTTATACTATTATTCTGAAATCCCACAACTAATAAAGTCATTTTCTTGGAGCCCACAACTGCAAATAGGTAACGTAGGTACTTATACTATTATTCTGAAATCCCACAACTTCGTACCTACATTCACGGACTTACAATAGACCTATAGGTACATAGGTAGAGGTACCTCTATGTACCTAAAAAAATGTTCATTCAATTCCATTTGTTCAACCTCATTATGAAGTGATCCCTGAAAAAAAAAAAAAAAAAAAAAAAAAAAAGAGTCAGGAAATCGCACATGACCATGCAGATGGATAACGGTGATCTGTGAGACTAGAAAGCTGAAAATAAACCTTGATGTTCAATAAAGAAGTCCAAACACCCCAAAAGGTCTGGATGACTCAGTAACATAGCGAAGGTCCATAATTATTGATAGAGTTGGGTTAAATATTTCCACTTACGTTTGCAATGTCCCCTGTACGCAATAGGAATGGACTTGCCCCTCCGACACGCTGCCTCGCGGAGGTGGCACGCACTCTCGTATGTCACGCCATCCGTGCCGCTCCAAACACCCCAAAAGGTCTTAATGGATGACTCAGTAACTTAGTGAAGGTCCATATTGATAGAGTTGGGGTAAATATTTCCACTTACGTTTGCAATGTCCTCTGTACGCAATAGGAATGGACTTGCCCCTCCGACACGCTGCCTCGCGGAGGTGGCACGCACTCTCGTATGTCACGCCATCCGTGCCGCACACCTGGTGCGTGTCGCTAGACGGTGTCACGCAGTGCCGAATACACCGGTTACAATGGGGGATGAGGTTCTGGTCGAGAATGCAGAACTTGCCCGACGGACACGTCACTCGGTCGCAGGATCCGGCTGAAATCAGCAGAATCGAAAGAAGTGAATTACGATTAGGAGAAAAATGTGGTCATTTGGTCAATTAATTGGAGAAATCACGATTTGGAGAAAAAAAAAAATGAAATCAATTAGGTATTAGTGAAGCATGGACGAAAAAGATGAGGCGAAAAAAAAATCATATTATTTGCACTAAATTAAATAATTTCTGGACAATGATCCAGATGATTGGACAATGAAAGTTAATTATGATTTAGATAAGTTTCATCAAAATTTATCATTACCTAAAAACTAAGTACCTACTAACTAGATCAATAAAATTGGGATGTAGGTATATCGGCAACTACATAACGTAGAAACACTTGGCTTGGAAAAGGATTTTTGTTTGGTAAAAATGGGCAGGTATTGGCAGCATGAGACGAAAAAGATGAGGGGAAAAAAATCATAGGATTATTTGCACTAAATTAAATAATTTCTGGACAATGATCCAGATGATTGGACTATGAAAGTTAATTATATTTCAGATTTAGATAAGTTCAATCAAAATTTATCATTACCTAAAATCTAAGTACTAGATCAATTAAATTGGGATGTAGGTATATCGGCAACTACATAACGTAGAAACACTGGAAAAGGATTTTTGTTTGGTAAAAATGGGCAGGTATTGGCAGCATGACATCTCATTTTGACAACACGAAACCATTTTTGAAAAGTCGCGGAGATTTAGAGTCTTATTGGCGAGGCCAGGATGTGACGAGATTTAGAAGTCGCGGGGTTTGTTAGCTACATTTATGGATTATGTTTGGAAAAATGATAGGAGGAAGAGTTGTTTCAAGAAGCTTTCAAATTCATAAATTGAAATATGCCGATCAACTGCAACTACTAAACTTGTATTTTATCTTATGAAAGTATTACGCTGAAAATCAACTATCTTCAGGAAATCGCACATGACCATGCAGATGGATAACGGTGATCTGTGTGACTAGAAAGCTGAAAATAAACCTTGATGTTCAATAAAGAAGTCCAAACACCCCAAAAGGTCTTAATGGATGACTCAGTAACTTAGTGAAGGTCCATATTGATAGAGTTGGGGTAAATATTTCCACTTACGTTTGCAATGTCCTCTGTACGCAATAGGAATGGACTTGCCCCTCCGACACGCTGCCTCGCGGAGGTGGCACGCACTCTCGTATGTCACGCCATCCGTGCCGCACACCTGGTGCGTGTCGCTAGACGGTGTCACGCAGTGCCGAATACACCGGTTACAATGGGGGATGAGGTTCTGGTCGAGAATGCAGAACTTGCCCGACGGACACGTCACTCGGTCGCAGGATCCGGCTGAAATCAGCAGAATCGAAAGAAGTGAATTACGATTAGGAGAAAAATGTGGTCATTTGGTCAATTAATTGGAGGAATTACGATTTGGAGAAAAACAAATCAAATCAATTAGGTAACTATTATTGAAGCATAGACGAAAAAGATGAGGGGAAAAAAATCATAGGATTATTTGCACTAAATTAAATAATTTCTGGACAATGATCCAGATGATTGGACAATGAAAGTTAATTATGATTTAGATAAGTTTCATCAAAATTTATCATTACCTAAAAACTAAGTACCTACTAACTAGATCAATAAAATTGGGATGTAGGTATATCGGCAACTACATAACGTAGAAACACTTGGCTTGGAAAAGGATTTTTGTTTGGTAAAAATGGGCAGGTATTGGCAGCATGACATCTCATTTTGACAACACGAAACCATTTTTGAATCAGTCACATTTACCTTTACTTACTTTGACACGTTCCGAAGTAGTCTACAGAAATGACTTCGTTCTTCCGACACGCCCTCTTTCGCAACCTGCAGACAGTTTTGTAGTTCCTTCCATCCGAACCGCAAACCGGATTGCGCATGTGCCTGCCGCGTTGTTTGCAGTCGGGCGCGCAAATACATTTGGGATAGCCTTTCTTGATGGCACACTTCTTGCCCTCACCACAGTCTATGTTTTCGCAAGTTTCTGTGGAAGGAAAGGACTGTTTATTACTTTCTACTTTCTATCACTAAAGTTTAGTGGAGCTATACTATCAGTTGTTTTTGTTTTTTAAAGCCCTTTGTTTGTAGCTCGTGTTTTATGAAATTTAACTTACCAACTCTTATCAATCGTAGAAATTACAATGATCACCATAAACACAATACGAGGTATGAATTGTATGTAAATATCTATATTCTTCGTAGCAAATTTAACCTTTATGGTCTGGAACTAGACCTTCGAATGAATAAACTAATGTTTTGAACTATTGGACTAGCGGGGTGAATGCCCACTCCTTATGGCCAACATTATCCGCACATACTGAACTATTTCAAAATGTATACAAATACCTATAAAGTTGTAAAAAAATCAAAAGATCCTCTGACATTCTGCAGAATCAATTTCGAACAATCCAAGGACACTGCCGTTCTAAAATGCAACGAAATGTTACAAAAAGTTACACAACTTACTCTTTCGCAGCATCAGCTCTGATCTCTGGTGCTAAAGTCTGAAGTCTTGGCATTCGCAGACACTGACATTCGTACAGATCTTGGTTCTTAGTGCTAGTGCAGTAAAATGCAAGGTAATAATTACTTCACTTGTCAGAATGTACAAGAAAAGTTTACGCCCGTAGTGTCCAAGTTTGAAGAGTTGGTTTGTGTGTAGGTTCAATCTTGAACATGACTGCCACTCCTGCTACTATAGGTCAGTAATTAAAAGAAAATAAGCGCACCAACTCTAGCAGTGCTCTAGAAGTGTGGGTACCTCGAAGGGAAATAGAATTGGAAAAAGCGAACACCTAATTGACCACATGCGTCTAATGTAGCAGTTGTTTCATTGCTACGAAAAAAAAACGGCAGTGAAACACTCATCTAAAAAAAAAATGGTTTCTCACTTTTACAGGGCTGACACTGAACTCCCCCTCCTAATACTCTCCAGAAGAACATAGTCCCCGGCTCCAGATCTTCTTTGCTCCAGGCCGCCCCCAAACCATTTGCCTCCTTACAACACTCCTCACGGCCCACCTTCTCCGACAGCAATTCTGTACAGCGCCCACTTTGGCCCATACCTGCCCAACAGTTTCCACCTGAAACACAAAATGACAATGCCACTTACAATTTATATCGAGATATTGAAAAGCATGATTGGGAAATTTATATCTACAGGAGATGAGAAGCCTGATGCTAGATCTATTCATAGCCTTAGGTAGTAATTTCAGTATAACAGCTATCAGCAACACATCCATAAGCCTGCTGCATAGATCCTTTCATAGGCATAGGTAGTAATTATGATTGGAAAATTTATATCTACAGGAGATGAGAAGCCTAATGCTAGATCTATTCATGGCCTTAGGTAGTAATTTCAGTATAACAGCTATCAGCAACACATCCATAAGCCTGCTGCATAGATCCTTTCATAGGCATAGGTAGTAATATCAGCTATCAGCACATCTATTGTAGGAACTACACGTTTCTGCTTCGCCTCTGAAAGGCAATCAAACCTAGCCAAGCTAGATACAATCGTAATTGGACCATTTCATTTGAAAGAAAACGATTCCGAGTAATACCAAGCTCTGAGGAGTTTTAATGGTTAGAAAAGAAGTTCTAGGAAATTCATACAATGGACCGGATGATGGCAGAGCTTGCGTAGATGTGAGCGGATTACAATATTGCGTACAGAACCAGTTCCCTGGGTGAAGGCCATTTCCTTAATATGGCTCGGAGACCAAGTCAAGTGTTATGTAGATGTAGGAATCAAGTATAGCAAGTATGTACGCACATTTTTCAAGTTCCATTTGAATCTCAGCTGGATTCTCAAATACAAGATACAAGAGCTTTGCTGCACGACAGAATCAACCTTGATTCTTCTAACTAATTCTGACTCTTCTGAGTGTTTCTCATGTTATTCAATATTGGAAATTGAATTTTGAAAAAGTAGAGACGAGACTAACTCTTGTTAATATTTTTTTTTTTTTTTTTTTTTTTTTTTTTTAATTTCAGGGATCACTTTATAATGAGGTTGAACAAATGAAATTGAATGAACATTTTTTTAGGTACATAGAGGTACCTCAATGAAAACATGCCATGACTAGCCTGCATTTCCTCTGTCTGCGATGCACAATAGGGTCCGTTACATAAAAATTGAAAACTGAAAGTGTTCAGGTGTCTTCCAGTGATAGAGAGTTAGAGAGATTACTTGAGTTGTATTTTCATTTCGGAATTTCCCCCTCTTCTGAAGATCGTTTCCCTCTTTTAGCACCTGTACTAAACCATAGGAAATCTAAGATGGCGCTCCGTCGGAATCGGTTCCGTTTTCGAAAGGAAACTTTGTTTGTTTGGTAGAGGCGATCGCCCATGCGCCAAAATTACTGAACTTCAATGATTCACGGGAAACTGGTGCTTTCAAATTGCTATCGCCCCTGGCTTCAATTATTTCTGGGCTGGTATCATCATCAATATCTAAAGGCTAGGCCTTTTCTATCTGTCAAATCACTCATTTCTGTTTTTTTTTTGCCACTCTTTCCGATTCTCAAAATGATGCACATCTGATACTGAAGTCTGTGGGCTAGGGGACTGAAACTGCTTGTATAATTCCATGATTTCCCGCAAGTTTTTGAAACATTGTTTTCTCGGTCGTCCTCTTGTCTTCTTTCTTTGGTCTGCTATAAAAACCTCAAAACAGAAGTCACCGTGTTGAACAAGCAGCAATCAGGTACTGAACCATGGGCTTATTTACACTTCGACTATATTTGATAAAAAGGTGAGAAATACTCGCGGTAACTGACCCTAGTTGATTATGGATTGTCTTCGGAAGCTGTTCTTCTAATAGGTGTTTCATTATTCCCTGTGGGAGATTTTCATATTATAGTCATGATATCATGATCATAATAGTGTAGGTATTTTATACTGAGGACTTCTGTGTTTAGCAAACGCAATTTCTTGGTCAAATGAGCTTCGAGTGTTAGGACTCGAACTTTTTTAGCGGACGAATTTTGAGTATTTTGATTGGATCAGAGAAAGCACTGTTGGGAAGGGTTTTATTCATAGTTGATTTTTAGGAAACTTACGAGGATAGGCATTATTTCACGAATAATTATTAATATTATACTACAGAGATAAGCATTACCTACATTTAGGTACAATTCATAATAAGCTAGCTATATGAACGTAGGTCATATACACAGTCAGAAAAAACACCACCACTGTCATTTCCAAGGAATTCTGAAAAAAGTTCAATTAATTTTACTTCTATCTTCTACCTACGGACAGTGCTGATTCCTTCTCGCCCTCTTCATTTCTGCAGTCTAGAATTGACAGATTCTTACATAAGCTACCAAACATTCCACCAGTCAACAAGTTATTAATGTTTTTTTTTTTTTTTTTTTTTTTTAAACAGGAAAAGGAGTTGATTTTTAGGAAACTTACGAGGATAGGCATTATTACACGAATAATTAATAATTATACTACAGAGATAAGCATTACCTACATTTAGGTACAATTCATAATAAGCTAGCTATATGAACTTAGGTCATATACACAGTCAGAAAAAACACCACCACTGTCATTTCCAAGGAATCCTGAAAAAAAAGTTCAATTAATTTTACTTCTATCTTCTACCTACGGACAGTGCTGATTCCTTCTCGCCCTCTTCATATCTGCCGTCTAGAATTGACAGATTCTTACATAAGCTACCAAACATTCCACCAGTCAACAAGTTATTAATGTTTTTCTTACACAGGTAAAGCGAAAATGTTTAGTGGGTGGGACCAACTTCCGTTAAAACACATTCCTCAGTTACCAGACAACTAATTTGGCAAATATTTTTTCATATGACTCACTTCTCAAATGAGTTCTGTCTGAGGTCTCCGCGGCCACAGAGATCCACAAAGAACTTTTTCTAAGAACTATTTATGTGCTACATTCTTGTTGTAATTCTTTTGCCGAGGTTCATGTCCGCTTCAGATGTTCAATTAGGTACAATCTAAGAACTATTTATGTGCTACATTCTTGTTGTAATTCTTTTGCCGAGGTTCATGTCCGCTTCAGATGTTCAATTAGGTACAAGGTACACAATTACACAATACCAGACAGACACTCAACTACCTACCAACTGTTCGATTGGGTTTCTTCGTTAGGTACGTCGTGTTATTGTACCTACATGACTGTATTTAGGCAAGGAGTGTTTTTTCCCCTAGAAATTATTGGTTTTGGGTCGGTAGGTGGACTACGTCGTGTTATTGTACCTACATGACTGTATTTAGGCAAGGAGTGTTTTTTCCCCTAGAAATTATTGGTTTTGGGTCGGTAGGTGGATTCCCTCATTTTCGTACTTTCTACATAATTATAAGTTCATCTTCACTATACCTACATAGATAAACTAATCAGATTCACCCTCTTTAAATGGTTTTTATTCGGAGAATCATCAAGTTTCTTGACAAGGAATTCTTGTTCATAGATTCACCCTCTTTAAATGGTTTTTATTCGGAGAATCATCAAGTTTCTTGACAAGGAATTCTTGTTCATGTGAAAAATGTTCTTGGTAATTTCCGCAAAAATTCCTTGGAGGTTAAGGTTATTGTCTGTCTGATTTCTAGAGGTATAACTAGGGAGGAAGTCATAGGAAATGACCAGTAGAGACTAGAATGCTAGATAGTAAAGTGTGACAGCCAGCCTAGTTAGCTTAGTTGGTAGTGCGTCTGCCTTGTGAGCGCTAGGCCGCGGGTTCGATTCCCGCCCGGGGCGGATTTTATCCAACTAGTCCCTTTACCTCTAAAATATGCATTAGGTCATGGGGTCGAATTGAATGAGGATGTTGATGATAAGATTCCTCGAATGGGATTCGAACCAGCGCCCTCTTGTTATCAAGCGGGCGAGTTGACCAATATTATTCACTTATTTAAATACATACCTATGTACATAACTAATGTAAAAAAAAAGTTTAGAAAACAAATTTTGTGTTAATTTGGCACATCCACTAAAAGTAAGTTTGGACTCTCCTTTGTTTTCATTTCCTTATTATTCTAGAGTCTAGAGTTCTAGACGATATAATGATATTAGGATAGTTGGTAATTTGACACATCCACCAATACGTTCTCTGGCTTTCAGTCTCTATTTTTGTCCGTTTCTTGTTTCTTTTGCTCTATTTCTACTGGGATTTTTACGACAAGTTACATTTTAAAATACCTATACACATAAAATTATACATGGCACTCTCTTTAACTGGAATTTTTTGGTACCCACCTACTAGAAAGTCTGTAGGCCAGGTTAGGGGTTACATAATTTCCTGCCAAGCCCATTATAAACGAAATGGAATTCCGGTAACACATAAAATATGACGCACATGGCCTCGAACCGCGTACTTCTGATTGGAAGACCACTTATCAGCTATTTATTGACGGCGCGGCGCACAGAACATTGTAGAAATTCCGATATTTCCGAGCCTTATAAACGATTTTTAGTTCTCTACTTAGACATTCAATCCGCTTTACCCAACCTAGTTAGCTTGGAGGGTAGCGCCTTATAAGCGCCAGGTCGCGGGTTGAATTCCCGCTCGGGGCGGATTTCTAAAATCAGACAAGGTTCGTTCTCGGAACAGATGACTTTCTCCTATTTTGTCTTCCTTCTTTCTTCGCTTTTGGCACGATTACTCAACAGTTTACAGTTCCCTCTATCAAACCTAAAAAGTGGCCTTTGGCCAAACCATACAGCCAATTGGGGGGGGGGGGGGTTTTTCATGTCATTTCCAAGGAATCCTGAAAAAAAAGTTCAATTAATTTTACTTCTATCTTCTACCTACGGACAGTGCTGATTCCTTCTCGCCCTCTTCATTTCTGCAGTCTAGAATTGACAGATTCTTACATAAGCTACCAAACATTCCACCAGTCAACAAGTTATTAATGTTTTTCTTACACAGGTAAAGCGAAAATGTTTAGTGGGTGGGACCAACTTCCGTTAAAACACATTCCTCAGTTACCAGACAACTAATTTGGCAAATATTTTTTCATATGACTCACTTCTCAAATGAGTTCTGTCTGAGGTCTCCGCGGCCACAGAGATCCACAAAGAACTTTTTTCTAAGAACTATTTATGTGCTACATTCTTGTTGTAATTCTTTTGCCGAGGTTCATGTCCGCTTCAGATGTTCAATTAGGTACAAGGTACACAATTACACAATACCAGACAGACACTCAACTACCTACCAACTGTTCGATTGGGTTTCTTCGTTAGGTACGTCGTGTTATTGTACCTACATGACTGTATTTAGGCAAGGAGTGTTTTTTCCCCTAGAAATTATTGGTTTTGGGTCGGTAGGTGGATTCCCTCATTTTCGTACTTTCTACATAATTATAAGTTCATCTTCACTATACATAGATAAACTAATCGCATTCACCCTCTTTGATTGGTTTTTATTCGGAGAACCATCAAGTTTCTTGACAAGGAATTCTTGTTCATGTGAAAAATGTTCTTGGTAATTTCCGCAAAAATTCCTTGGAGGTTAAGGTCTGTCTGTCTGATTTCTAGAGGTAACTAGGGAGGAAGTCATAGGAAATGACCAGTAGAGACTAAAATGCCAGATAGTAAAGTGTGACATGTAGGTACAGATGAGATTTGCCATGACGATTTGACCATCATCACGTTGCGTCGGAATAATTAGCCTTATCATGACCGAGACGGCCCTGTTCACAAGAATTATTCAACGAGCAAAAAAATAATTTGAAAATAATGAGATTAATCAGTGTCTATATGGGAGCTTGGTAGCTACCAATATCATTACGGACTAACAAATACTTTAGACGGACCATTAAAAATGCATTGCACTCCTAGGTACATTCATGATATTATTTATCTCTTCAACAAGTTCAAGAATGGCATAAACATAACGTTGACCCCACAACTTTTGCCATGCCAATATTGATGTCTGATGATATATCCTTTAGGTTTTAGTATTTCATGTAGGCTATAAGGAAAAATTCTCTCTCTTTCGTGCGGTCTAATAAATTTTTACTACTTAATAGCTGTGGATCATCGTATCTGTTGAAAGTAGGTAACCAGACTCGTAATGACTCTTCCAAGTAACCATTAATTATTATTTAGAGTTAAGCTGATCTTTTTAGCTAAATTCCCTTTATTATTTTTAAATAAATGATATGATTGATATGTTTGGAACTTTGGAAGAAGGAGATTTATTGAGCGGTGAATGAACCATCGTAAAGATTTAATTACTATCAGTGCAAATTGTCTAGCACCTTTCATAACATCAGAACCAAACTATGCATTTAGGTACCTCTTATCGAATTCCTAAAAATACATTCTCCAGACATGTAAACATTGTAAACAAGTGACTCTGAAGGTTACCTAATTTGACTTCCGTAGGTAGTAGGTAGGTACCTATGATAGATTCATTGCAAAAAGGGTCAGTGCAATATAAACTTATAATAATTATAAACTGTAGGTATGTTATTTTTTACTTAGGACTAATTATTAAAAAAAAAAAAAAAAAAAAAAAAAAAAAAAAAAACAAAGAGCACACAGAAACTCTTTTAATTTGATGGCATTTTTAATTCCCTTTTATCAGAATCGAACTCAAATTTGTCGAAATTTATTTGTAAATATTATTCATAGGTAGGTGCGAAATTTCAATATTGCTGAAGAAATAGCGAAGTTTGAGTGCGAAGGGCATCCACTCGTAAAATTGTAGGCAAAACCAAATGTCGGCCCAAAGCAATCACCCTCGTAGGGCTGATTGAGAGGCTGACGAAAAACGCCGACCCCGTCTGTACACGGGAAAAGGTGAGCCCGTCTGAACACTCGACAACATAGAGGAAGAAGACTTTTTTTACTAGAAATTTTTTCTTCACGAGCCAAAGTGTCTGGAGTGAAAATTTTGAAACATGAAAGAAATTATTTTGAAGGTTACTCCTCTTCAAGCCCAGACCGTTGTTGTATTTTTTTTTTTAAAGATGAGGTATTTCTTAGCAAAGTAAGTAATTAAATTCAAAGTGTGAAACAAAGTTTGATCATGCAAAATAAAGATGAGTGTTCCACCGCTGTTTTTATTTCGTAGCAATGGAACAACTGCTACATTGGACGCTTGTGTAATTTCCGCGAAAATTCCTTGGAGGTTAAGGTTATTGTCTGTCTGATTTCTAGAGGTAACTAGGGAGGAAGTCATAGGAAATGACCAGTAGAGACTAAAATGTAGAATGCTAGACAGTAAAGTGTGACATGTAGGTACAGATGAGATTTGCCATGACGATTTGACCATCATCACGTCGCGTCTGAATAATTAGCCTTATCATGACCGAGACGGCCCTGTTCACAAGAATTATTCAACGAGCAAAAAAATAATTTGAAAATAATGAGATTAACAAGGGCAGTAGAAAGTTGTGTGATGTTCACGCCTGTTTTTTTTTACTACCCATCATTATCATTAGCAATATCGTTTATTTTACCTAAGGTATTTCTGACTTCTTCTTCTTCTCCTCCTGTTAATAACCTCTTCTTTCCAGTGATAGTATCTTTGATTCTGACTATGTTCTCTTTCTCTCTCCTTCTATTTATCTCTCTGTCTCTCTCTCTCTCTCTCTGTTTCTTTATCTCCCTTTTTTCTGTTCGTTATATCTTGTTTTAATGTAGGTAATTTATTTCGTCTTTCTTTTTTTTTCTGTTAGTTTTTATTCTTTTCTCCGTAACACTTATACAGGTGCATCGATTTGACCAGAGTGCGTCTCTCTCTCTCTCTCTCTGTTAGTTTTTATTCTTTTCTCCGTAACACTTATACAGGTGCATCGATTTGACCAGAGTGCGTCTCTCTCTCTCTCTCTCTCTTTCTCTGGAGATATTGAGAAAAAAAATCTTCCTTATCGCCTTATCAGATATGACGTTAATATTCAGCAAGATCAACACAATACTTTAGGATTTACTGGGGAAAAAATATTAACGAAGTTTTTTTGACAGGAAAAATTAATAATGAAAGGGTTGGCATTTCAAATCTAAAAAAAAAAATCTTTGAGATGTATTTTTTCTAGTAGGCGTGAAGGAAAAAATGATCTGGACCGGATATGGGTGTCTGTGAATTTATCTTAATAAACCTTGAAGCCTTGAACCCCCTCCAAAAAATATCAATTGAATTACAACACAGAGTACAGTCAGCAAAAAGTTTGGCCCTCATGTTTCGAGAATTTGGGCAGACTTGGTCAGCAATTCTTGATTGGCTTTGGCTAAAAACAAAATGGAGCAGAGAGTATAGAACATTGAGCAGAGAGTATTATAGAACATGGAGCAGAGAGTATAGAACATTGAGCAGAGAGTATTATAGAGTTCTTGATTGGCTTTGGCTAAAAAACAAAATGGAGCAGAGAGTATAGAACATATTGAGCTGGTTGAGGAATGCGATGAATATAAACCGCATAGAGCTGAGAACATAAAGTTCCATATTCGCCGCTAAACCCTGTTTTTAGCCTTTGTCAAAAAAAAAAAAAAAAAAAAAAAAAAAAAAAAAAAAAAAAAAAAAAAAATATAGAACATTGAGCAGAGAGTATAGAACATTGAGCAGAGAGTATTATAGAACATTGAGCAGAGAGTATTATAGAACATTGAGCAGAGAGTATATAGAACATTGAGCTGGTTGAGGAATGCGATGAATATAAACCGCATAGAGCTGAGAACATAAAGTTCCACATTCGCCGCTAAACCCTGTTTTTAGCCTTTGTCAGAAAAAAAAAAAAAAATAAAAAAAAATAAATAAAAAATAATAATAATCGAAGTTTCCTTTAGAATGTCGTCCATGTATGTATGTTAGAATTTAGAACTAGTTTTCACAAATTTTGTCACACTAGGAACCAACTGCTTTTAATTTGTATGCGCATTATTGGTGGATGTGCTCTTTACACCTCATGTTACTCGTATTTTTCCATGTTTGTGCCTTTGTGGATGAAATTTCCAAACCCCTGATCTGTTGAACCCGGGCCTACTGGCGAAACCTTACGTCACTGAAACATGACGGTGTAGACGGAGCGGGTGTATACATATACATAGGTAACAGTCCTAAAATCTGTTTCACTGTTTCTAACATCTGTTACATCATTTCTTCGCTGTTTCAGTGGCCGTCACGTGCGCCAACATCCAATGTCAGCCGGGCCAAACTTGTCTCACCGATTTGAGGAACGGGAGTCCCCGCTGTCAAACTTGTTCCTATCCCCCCTCCTGTCCCCATCGCCATCAGGGCCCCCTCCCCCCCATGCTGTGCGGCTCGAACCATGTTACCTACCCGTCTTGGTGCGAAATGAAAGCGGACGAGTGCCAACAGCGCATAGTCATCGAAACCAAATATTCCGGACCCTGCCACAGCCAAGGTAAAAAAAACTAACACAAACAAACAACAATAGTTTCTCGTTACTTAAGTAATAGAAAGTAACTGGAGTGAACATCACACGAATTTCTAGTACACATTTTTTTTTTTCAGGGTTAGAAAAATTTCAAAGGCTACCCATTATTATGTTAAGGCGGTCTCTTTTTGATCCCTTGTGTGACACGTCCATTTTTGTTTAGGACTATTGGACTGAAAAATTACCCATAAAAATATCCTAGGTAAGTCGTATTTTCTTTTCAGAACTTTTCCTCTTCGAGGAAACATGGAGATAAAATCCTACATACAAGTAACTTCTTAGCTTCTTAATACATATTTACGATACAACGTTCTGGATACTTACCAAGTCGATTTTCTGATTCCTTTTGCTTACAGATCGCTGGAAAAATTCAGTGAACTCAAATTCTGTGGAGGACCTGATCAATAGCTTGAATCCTAACTGAGCTGTAATGAGCTCCTATAATATATACGTATACACCTAATATTACTTTTACCTATCTTAAACATTTTTTATTTGTATTAAATTTATTAAAAAAGATTATTCAAAATACTGTACTTATATTAGTCAATTTATATTATCATTATAGGTATTTAATTGGGAGTCGGATGACGTTAATAATAGTGCATACCTACTAGAGGTGATACGCCATAAGTAGGCTAGTATTTCAATTTGGGGTACCGGATTTTTGAACCTCTTCACAGACACAAAAATCAAGACGGCCAATCTGTGAGATATTATTGTCTATTTTACGATTTGAGTTTTTTTTTTATAATCATGCTTTAGAGTTTAGTTTTATTTTTTCAATTTGACGTTTAGTTAATACATATATTTTCATTTAACTAAGTGCTAACAAGTTAGGACCAAAATAGGATCTAGTCTTTTAGACATTGGGAAAAATCAAATATGTAGAAGGCCTTCTTGTGGCGTTTCCCTCTAATTTATGTGTTGGTTATAGTAATGAACTTGCATATAATATTGTACCTACTTGAATACCACCGGTAATAGTCAGTTTTGAGTTTATCTGTTAAGATTATCGTATCAGTATATCCAAATATGTTGAGACCGTATTTCGTGTTAATATAGGCCGAGCGGCGCGGCTTCAAATTCTTGACTTCGCATCAAGCTTGATTTGAAGAGCCATACAAAATACAAATGATACGAAGTAATTTTGAGTGATTAATGTTCGCTAGAATGAGGTGATATTATTAAAATTCGTTCAACAAAAATACACTCATAACACTTCTAAACGATTTTACGTGCTGTTTATTCGTTTGGGAAACATTTTAATGACTCTCCACTCTCTACAGCACTAGAAAACAATATACCTACCCAAATAAAACATCACAATGGAAAACATCGGAGGGATCAAGACAGATTAAAAATAGACAAAAATACAACTCCGTCTTCTGCGATTGCTTCCAAAAACAAACACGAAAATTTCTATTGTTATCTCTCCAAAATAAAAAGGCATAACAATACGGGGGGAACGTACGCATACACTGTTTGATGTTTGAGAAATGAGCAGACAAATTTCATCTGGGGATACAAAGCAGATTTCTTAAGATTCATAACGATACGGGGGGGAACGTACGCATACACTGTTTGATGTTTGAGAAATGAGCAGACAAATTTCATCTGGGGATACAAAGCAGATTTCTTAAGATTCTTCAGTATGTCAGTATCTCATCATTGAGTATTTCAGCATTTAGCGTCAGCTTTTGACATGGCTTTGTCGAAAGACTCCAAAGATTGGTATGAGCATAATGGTGTTGGCGTAGGACCTACGCTACGCCGCGCGCCGTAGGTTATGAATGTTATGATGTAACAATTTCCCCTTTGGATGGCCAAACGTCATATTTCTAAACCAATAGCTGGTTTATAAATATCACGATCAGGTTGCGGGTTAGAATACAAAGTCCAAGTTGTTTAATGAGGTCACGATCTTGTCAGCCAAGGAGTAAGGAGGCTAAGGACTAAGGAGTCCTCAGACACCCCATATTGATATGCCTCACAGTCTCCGAACTTTACAAGTTCGTATTGGAAATTTCAAATAGAAAAAAAAGGAAAGAAGCTAAACCAATAGCTGGTTTATAAATATCACGATCAGGTTGCGGGTCAGAATACAAAGTCCAAGAGGTCACGATCTTGTCAGCCAAGGAGTAAGGAGTAAGGAGGCTAAGGACTAAGGAGTTCTCAGACACCCCATATTGATATGCCTCACAGTCTCCGAACTTTACAAGTTCGTATTGGAAATTTCAAATAGAAAAAAAAGGAAAGAAGAAAGAAAAAAAAAGTTTTCTCCTCATGAGAAAGAAGAAAAGAGGTGGAACTTGATACCAGTGGCGGGAGCTAAAGAAGTCTTAGGTGACACCTTGGCATTTGAAGGATTTTACGGTAGGAATTGAAACTATGAATGTTTCCTGAATCCCGTGTTTTTCCTTCTTTACTTTCTAAATACGTTTTTCTTGAGGACTTTTCTCCAGCTTTTACCTTTTCTCTTGGTCGTCATTGCGTTTTCAAAGTAATCCTACCTATGATGTAGTTTTGTTTTTCTGGTTTACTTACCATTCTTTCAATTGAGCATAATGGTGTTGGCGTAGGACCTACGCTACGCCGCGCGCCGTAGGTTATGAATGTTATGATGTAGATTTTATTTAGGCTCTCGACTATTGCTGGCGGCAGGCGGAACACGCTAGGACATAGGCAAAGGACTCTCAAGAATATGTAAGATGTAGATAACAGAACTACTATCATGAATGACGGTGCTCTTTCGACGCACATCTCCGGAAACCATGTCCACCCCATGAAGAAGCAGATCTAAATGAACACCACGAGTACCTAATAACTTTTTTACTATCCATCACGAAAAGCACGATAAAAACAGTCGTGTGCCGGCGTACCAACAGGTAGCCGAAGAAAATTAATAGCTCGAGCGATTTAATCACCCCCCAAATCCCCCGACACATAAAATATCAATTAGACATCTATGCAGCCCGAGGGTGATAAATTATATTCCTGCATTACCTCTCCCTCGCGGGCGTGCATCACGCTTTCTAACGGTCGCAACCGGCAAAGTCCCGAACGAAAGCTTCTTTGTGTACAAAACCGTTTCAGCGTGGATTCAAAAGTTGAGCTCTGGAATTCCGTGTTCAGTATTGTTCTTGCTGAATCCCCGTGCAGGAGTGTGCTATTTACGCGTAACATCGACAGAATTTCTTTCACCAATTTGTTTCGTAAACTTTGCGATGTTCTCTGCTTTCTCGTTTTTCCGGGTTTTTTCTTTCTTTACAAACGGTTCTTTCGTAATTTATAGTTAAATTATCTGCATACATAGCTAATATTAGGTATAAGCCATAAGTTGATATTATTTTCAAGCAATTCCTCAAATGTTTTGTTTGATTTTACGTAGATAATTCGTTTTATATATTCATTAGTGTACAAAAAATATCTCTCGTTAAATTAATTTCTGTTCGAATTTGTTAACAATCAACTTTTTTTCCACTGTCATCGGAAAGTTCGTTTGTCTTAACTATCGTGGTGCCCCTGGTGTCGTTTTTCCACTAACCATGAGTGGATTATGCAGGTGACTGATATCTTTATCAAGCTGAACGACCAGATGAAGATCATGATCCGTTCACAGAATCCCGGTGGACCTGGATTCAGCAAGTTGGTTCTGCAGACGATTGGCTTGATTCTTCTCACTTACTGCATAGGTAAGTCAAATGCTTTTTCTTAATCAATGTTTAAAATGCATAGTCGTGAAAGAAGATTCAAGATATTACCAGGCTATTGTGAGTCGTAAAAGAAGATCCAAGCTGTAGTGAACAATAGTCCTAAAAGAAGATTCAAGATCCACTTTAGACTATATAGTGAGCAATAATAATATTAAATTTTCAGTCAAGTGCACATTTGGGTATTCTCACTTCACGTACACGACTATGTATTGCATTCAGAGCGTTTAGGCCGAAATCCAGTAGATAGGCGCAACCTACATAGGTACACATTACATGCATACCTGCCCTTTTAGTGGCTGCTTTCATTTGAATGCCTTTTCTAGCTCAGATTACTTTGACACTTAAAATGATAAAGTTCATGTCTAAATTTTCAGAGCAAAAAACGCAGTGAGTGTGAAATTGTCAAATGATTGTACAGAATAGATAGTCTAGCAGCGTAGTGTAACTAAATTTTAGAGAAAAACGCAGTGAGTGTGAAATTGTCAAATGATTGTACAGAATAGATAGTCTAGCAAGCGTAGTGTAAAGCTGTAAAGAACACGAGATTTACGATTTCTTCTCTGACCCAAAAATATAAATGTAGTCCTGAAGAGCAGTAATCCAGACAGTGGATTTACAATTTCTTTCCATTCTTTCTCAATATCAAGTGTAAATCTAAAACTGTAGACATCTTTATTGAATACCCTCACTTAATTGGATTTAATCACCAATCTGCCTATTCCTTTGAGTAATAATGCGCCTCTACTTCTAATGTACTTTACTTGCCCACTCCGAGGCTTAGGTAGGTATAAGAAATATGTACCTATTATCCCAGGTTCCTATAAAGAAAAGAAGATGAAGTCCTGGATTTAATGCCCACCGTTGACAAAAATGTTCTCTCTGGTATTTCGATAACAACCACACGCAACGTTGCTACATAATACAGAATGTGTGCTACGACACAGACCACACGAGTCTAATGTAGCAGTTGTTTCATTGCTACGAAATAAAAACGGCGGTGACACACTTCTTCTTTGTCGGCCTTATACGAATTGGGCCATTTGCTAGCATATAAAAGTTGATTAATTCACCGGATATTGGGAATAGACTGAAATAATAAAAGCTAAAACTGTATCATATTACGACATGGAAGTTGCATTTGCAACCTGATCAAATGAAGCCTAATATGAATCTCAGAGGAACAAGAGGGGAAAGACAAAAAGAAAATGCCCACCATTACACTTAGAAGTATTAATGAAGCAGGAAAACCACTTCTTTTATTTTCTATATTTGATAAGACAATAGGAATGTGTCAGGAAAGGGTCCTCTGAAATCCAGTACCTCAACAATACTCAACATAATGACTGAATTCAATCAAAGAAAGATGAAACAAACATCTAGAAACTAAAGGTAATAATGATCCATAAAAAAAAAAAAATTGATCGAAATATTCGAAATAACAATAAAAGAGTATCTAATACAAAATATGAATTTAATAAAACAATAAAATATACCTGCACAGGGCAGGAAACTTTCATAAAGGCCGTCAGAACTTTGTGCTGGGCATTTTTGGTCATTAACAACGCGTCCCAAGAGACAATGAAAAACTGGTGGTCATAAAAAGAGTATTATTTACATTCGAAATAACAATAAAAGAGTATCTGAACATAATACAAAATATGAATTTAATAAAACAATAAAATATACCTGCACAGGGCAGGAAACTTTTATAAAGGCACAAAGTTCTGACGAACTTTGTGCTGGGCATTTTTGGTCATTAACAACGCGTCCCAAGAGACAATGAAAAACTGGTGGTCATAAAAAGAGTATTATTTACAACGTGGATAACATTTGTCAATTTATTGCTTCCGAGGTGCCGAGCTTCCATTAATGGCAGCGGAAGGAAACAGTGCGATCAATTTTAGGACGTGAAAAAATTTGGTAATCATTTCGATTCTTTTCACTTGCTATTATACCTAGGTAGGTATAGTGAAATTTCGTTTGTTCCAAGTCCTGTCTTTAAGGCGCTGTGTAGACTGTAGGCATAGGAAGTTTTGTCGTGGATGGGCTCAATTTGGAGAGGAAAGCCAAAATAATCAACCTGTTAGGTATAACAGACTTTTTTTTTACTCATCCTATGTTCCTAAATTGGTCATTCCGATGTTTTCCACTCCGTTGAACGTCACTGACCACTGCGACACCATACAGAACTCGGGGTACAATCCTGTATATTCGTTTTTGGTCATCTTGGCGCCCTAAATAATTATTGACAGCGGAAGGAAACAGTGCGATCAGTTTTAGGACGTGAAAAAATTTGGTAATCATTTCGATTCTTTTCACTTGCTACTATACCTAGGTAGTGAAATTTCGTTTGTTCCAAGTCCTGTCTTTAAGGCTCTGTGTAGACTGTAGGCATAGGATGTTTTGTCGTGGATCGGCTCAAATTCGAGAGGAAAGCCAAAATAATCAACCTGTTAGGTATAACAGACTTTTTTTACTCCATCCTATGTTCCTAAATTGGCCATTCCGATGTTTTCCACCCCGTTAAACGTCACTGACCACTGCGACACCATACAGAACTCGGGGTACAATCCTGTATATTCGTTTTTGGTCATCTTGGCGCCCTAAATAATTATTTTAATGGAAGCGAAATCTCAGTTTTATTAACGCTTTTTATTTCTTTCTTTTCCTCTCCTTCTCTCACCATTCGTTTTTCCTTAAAGTTATCTTTCTGTTCCCCATTCTTGTTTATTTTTTTGTCTTGGGTTTCCTCTACGTGCCCAGCCGGCTGTCTGATAGCATTACATTGAAAATTACTCTTTTCAAATGGTTTTGCATTTTTCATATGAGATAAACAATCTTTTTGAGTAGATTTTAACCCCTTGCCTTTGTTCGTTGTCAGCTTCGTAGAAGGGTCTCTTATCTCCGTGCATGTCTCCCTCAATTCCTGCTGACCCTTTTAATCTTTCCCTTCGCATTGTGTGCCTTCCTATTTGTTAGCTCATATCTTTCTATGGACAGATTAGCAGGATCCTTCATGCTCCCTCCCATTCTCTTTCATTCCTATCCCATCATACAAGATACTATACATATAGCATCTTCAATTCTTCATAGTGTGTGGTACTGATGTAATGTACTTAGCATAATCCTGTGCTTCCACAGTTTTCCATATATTATCGTATATTGGTGGACCAGGCTCAAAATGGCCGAAATTATCATCTTTGACCTTTTCCTTTGTCTTTTCAACCTACTGATTAGAGTTTGGCATTTGAAGGATTTTACGGTAGGAATTGGAACTATGAGTGTTTCCTGAATCTCGTGTTTTTCCTTCTTCACTTTCTAAATACGTTTTTCTTGAGGACTTTTCTCCAGCTTTTTCCTTTTCTTTTGGTCGTCATTGCGTTTTCAAAGTAATCCTACCTATGATGTAGTTTTGTTTTTCTGGTTTACTTACCATTCTTTCAATTATATTTCGTTCCTCTTCTTAGGTTATTCTTTTTTCCCTGAGAATAAGGCAATCTGAAAATAGGTTATCCCCAGGAAGATAGGATAAACCCGGAACAGCCAGGTAATCCTATAGTTCATCTTGAGACCAGGAAAAGCTAGTTTATCCAACCCTACCTATGTACAAAATGATGTTGAATACCAGGAAAAGCTAGTTTATCCAGCCCTACCTATGTACAAAATGATGTTGAAAAGCGGTTTCCAAAGTGAAGAGACTGGACCCCAAGTGATCCTTCGGATTTGATACTGTACCTAATTTGAAGAAGGAAATACAAATAATACCTAATGGGAAAACAATTTGGAAGTAAACTTTATACAGAGATTTACCTACTCGTATACCTACGTACGGCATTTTTTTTTTCTTCTTTTTTTAGATTTTTAAAAAAATAATGTGTCCGATGTTCATCAGTTTTGACATATTTTTTTAGCTATTTACCATACAAAAATCAGAAAGTAAATTATTGTGTCGAAGGCAATTTTCTGAAAATTTTGTTCAACATTTCAAAAACGCAGCCTGATCAAAGGTCAAAATATACTATGCCGCAGGCAATTTTTCATGAAGTACATATGTACCTGAAGCTTGTCAAGAATTAATTTTTGAGGTACCTAATTCTTAGATCCTCTTCTACACATTTTTTTCTCCACATTGAAGTTTGAACACATTTTTAGCCCGTCCTTCCTCTATTATTACGATAGTAATAAAAAAGGTATAGTGGACGGGCTTTTGTATTCGCTTCGGTGTCGCCGCGCTGCAGGCAAATTTTTTGAATTTTTAGATTTACAACCCTTCAGAAAAATAATAATAAAAATCCTCTTAACACATTTTCATTTTCTTCCACATTTTTTGAACAAATCGAAATGAGCTCGCGGGCCGCACGAAAGGAGCTCGAGGGCCGCATGGGGCCCGCGGGCCGCACTTTGTACACACCTGGTCTAAAGTCTAATGCAAGCCATAAATATGGACTGTTTACATTTTTTGACGCTTTTCCACTTGATTGTCCCTGAGGATAGATAAAGAATGTGTGCCGAGGTATATTGGATTTTGAGTTTCCTATTATGCATTTCCCAAGAAACTTATACCTACATATTTCTTCTTACCCGTGCTCATAATAGGTAAGCCAGGTTGTGCCATTACTTCTACTTAAAGGAGGGGGCTTGTGTGATGTATGGTCTGAGGTAAACAGCTACTTTTACTGACAAAGGTGTGGACTTGGGATGCACAGATTTTGTTTATTATACTCAAACATTGTGAATTATTTTACAAATCAAATATGTAAGACCTTGTTTATTGTTTAGACCTTTAGACTGTGAGAGTGAAGAGACTTTTGAGTCCTGTGTTGGAAGTATAAAGTATATAATGTTCCTTAAACCACGAGCATTCTTCATGCAGCAGTCTGTAGTCTGCAGCATTTTCTTTGGAAATTTCTGTTGACTAACAAGAACCTAGCGCTGCTGAAATTAATGATTTACACTTTTCAGTTTAAATAAAATTTCAATTCAAATTTAATTAAAATACTTACGCGTTCCTCGTATGCAGAGTTTGTACTGGGAAAAACAAAATAACTTAATTCAATAATAACATATTATAACGCTGCAAGATACACGATACCTTGTTACAAACTTGACGCAAACTTTTCTCTTTGTGAGAAGAAAAAATGAAATGAATGAATAAATAAACAGGTGAAAAATTTCACAATTTTTTCCGACGAAAAGCGGCGAAATGACACCGCCCTTAAAACTTCCTTACAGATTCTTGAGAAAAACTAACGAAAATAACTTTTACCGGTTTGAGTTTCAGGAATTTAGCTTGTAAGTCCTCTGTGCATTAACATTACTATTAGAAAAGGTATTCATGACTATAACTTTTGCACGATTTCCACAGAAATATCTCTCTACATAAGTACCTCTTAGTTTGTCAATATTTACCAAGAATTTTTACTTTTTCGAGAAGGGAGAGCTTTAGAAATCTAATCTGTAATGTATCAAAAGAAGCTCTGGTGATTCAAAAACGGTATCAAAATAAGAGGGGAGTCAAAACCATTGATATCAAAAGGCGGGCGTCTTATTTACTCCAAAAATCATTGGCTCTCACAATGCTCCTTTCAAGGCGGATCCGAGGGGAAGCAGAAAAGATTAAAATGTGAGTATAAACTTATATGATTAGAAAGTTGCCGCGAACTTTCACTTGAGTCTCTCGACGACAAGTTTCTTGCACCTTCCTCCCTCCTCTAAGTAGCTGAGAAACGGATTTACATTTTAATGTGGCTGATTCATACCTATATCTGTAGGTTTGTATAGTCTGTAGGTGTGCTGATGCCGTAGAAAATAAAGAAAAAGAGGGGGAAATGATAAAATCTTGCTAGGTATCTAATACATCACTTTTTTGGCTGCTGGATTACCTGCATGGATCTAACCTTGAACTATAGGAGGAGGAGGAGGAGGAGGAGGAGGAGGAGGAGGAGGAGGACAGAGAAGTCAAAATGTTGCAGGACGAAAAAATCCCAAACGAGGAGGAGGAGGAGGAGGACCGAAACGTCAAAATGTTGCAGGTCGAAAAAATCCCCAACTCTCCATTTATCTCCAATTAATTTGTATCTCCAATTAACATTGGCAACTTTGGTGCTGGTAGTAAAACAATGAAGTAGACAAAGCCGCCCCTCTTATGAAGGAACATACAGTAACTTTTTTAAAAAAGGAAAAAAAAAGAAACTTTTATGGGAGAGAAAGAGAGAGAGAGGGGGGGAGAGAGAGAGAGAAAGGAAAGAAAGAATCAAAAAATCTGGTGTGAACATCACACGACTTTCCTTATCCTATTGAATGATGCTTATTTGAGTGTTCTTTTACCCTAACTTTTAACCCTGATTATGTGATTAGATTTATTTGAGTCATTTTAGGGAATCAAGTAC
The DNA here is from genome assembly GCF_000475195.1 of Diaphorina citri. Taxonomy (NCBI): domain Eukaryota; kingdom Metazoa; phylum Arthropoda; class Insecta; order Hemiptera; family Psyllidae; genus Diaphorina; species Diaphorina citri. Next base: position 250,200 of record NW_007377890.1, on the reverse strand, counting down.
CACAGAGGGCACCTTTTTCTGATGGAATTCCACAGTTCGCTAAACTACTAGTAACATGAGAAGTTTTCAAAATTCAGTTTACATTTTAAAACACCCTAGTTGATGGTTGATGGTTTAATGAAGAGGACTTGATATTACCGACATACCTCCTAGGATTTAGCTGCAATGTAGATTATAGGAAAACGGACTAGATTTTTACTCCTATTTGTAGAAAGAATACTCAGTAAGAAACCTTGAGTTTACCTTGATGTACAGATGCCTCGGAAAGAAAAGTGATACACGGTTGGTCCAGTGGTAACGCGCTTGCTTGCCATGCAGAAGGTCCCGGGTTCGAATCCCACCATCGACAAAAATTTGTACTCGCTCAATATAATTTGAAAATTTGACCACAATAATAGTAGTAGCCTACTGCTGGAGTAATGTTGCCAGATTCTGCACACAATAGTACATACTGAAATTTTGTAGGAATATTCCTTTTATGGTCTAGGTGTGCAATAAGAAAGGATTTTGCGAAAATCTAAACCGATCCTGAGATATGAAGGGCTGGAGTAATGTTGCCAGATTCTGCACCAAATAGTACATACCTATTTGCATTTCGAATTTTTGTCGCCAAATTTTTTCTAGTGATCCGCTGTTTTCGCAAATTCTCCACATAGTAAGGTCAGGAAGGTAACAGAAAGTAAACCGAGAAGGAACGCTGCAACGAGAAATGCAAGTGAATGATTATTTGCATTCCGAATTTTTGTCGCCAAATTTTTTCTAGTGATCCGCTGTATTCGCAAATTCTCCACATAGTAAGGTCAGGAAGGTAACAGAAAGTAAACCGAGAAGGAACGCTGCAACGAGAAATGCAAGTGAATGATGCAGCATGCAGCACGTAACTCGCAAGTCTGAGTCAAGGACGATGACTCCCCGTCACCCAGACCAGACAGTCGCTCCAGGAAATTCATCGCTTCGGGACATCGGAATAAATATTTACAAAAATCTCTCGCGTCAGTGGCGTGGGTTGAGGAAGACGCGGGACCGAGTGAGAATCAGTGACGCAGGTACGAGTTGGCGAGGGCTGGATTAAAGTCGCGGAGATTTAGAGTCTTGTTGGCGGGGTCAGGATGTGACGAGATTTAGAAGTCGCGGGGTTTGTTAGCTACATATATGGATTATGTTTGGAAAAATGATAGGAGGAAGAGTTGTTTCAAGAAGCTTTCAAATTCATAAATTGAAATATGCCGATCAACTGCAACTACTAAACTTGTATTTTATCTTATGAAAGTATTACGCTGAAAATCAACTATCTTCAGGAAATCCCACATGACCATGCAGATGGAGAAGTACCTATTACGCTGAAAATCAACTATCTTCAGGAAATCGCACATGACCATGCAGATGGATAACGGTGATCTGTGTGACTAGAAAGCTGAAAATAAACCTTGATGTTCAATAAAGAAGTCCAAACACCCCTAACACTCGAAGCTCATTTGACCAAGAAATTGCGTTTGCTAAACACAGAAGTCCTCAGTATAAAATACCTACACTATTATGATCATGATATCATGACTATAATATGAAAATCTCCCACAGGGAATAATGAAACACCTATTAGAAGAACAGCTTCCGAAGCCAATCCATAATCAACTAGGGTCAGTATTTATCACCTTTTTATCAAGTATAGTCGACATGGACTTATTTACCTGATTGCTGCTTGTTCAACACGGTGACTTCTGTTTTGAGGTTTTTATAGCAGACCAAAGAAAGAAGACAAGAGGACGACCGAGAAAACAATGTTTCAAAAACTTGCGGGAAATCATGGAATTATACAAGCAGTTTCAGTCCCCTAGCCCACAGACTTCAGTATCAGATGTGCATCATTTTGAGAATCGGAAAGAGGTTTATAGCAGACCAAGGAAAGAAGACGAGAGGACGACCGAGAAAACAATGTTTCAAAAACTTGCGGGAAATCATGGAATTATACAAGCAGTTTCAAGTCCCCTAGCCCACAGACTTTAGTATCAGATGTGCATCATTTTGAGAATCGGAAAGAGTGGCAAAAAACAGAAATGAGTGATTTGACAGAAAAGGCCTAGCCTTTAGATATTGATGATGATACCAGCTCAGAAATAATTGAAGCCAGGGGCGATAGCAATTTGATAGTACCAGTTTCCCGTGAATCATTGAAGTTCAGTAATTTGGCGCATGGGCGATCGCCTCTATCAAACAAACAAAGTTTTCTTTCGAAAACGGAACCGATTCTGACGGAGCGCCATCTTGGATTTCCTATGGTTTAGTACAGGTGATGCTAAAAGAGGGAAACGATCTTCAGAAGAGGGGGAAATTCCGAAATGAAAATGCAACTCAAGTAATCTCTCTAACTCTCTATCACTGGAAGACACCTGAACACTTTCAGTTTTCAATTTTTATGTAACGGACCCTATTGTGCATCGCAGACAGAGGAAATGCAGGCTACTCATGGCATGTTTTCATTGTATTCAGCAGATTCTCTTCGACCTACCTCAACGTGGTCTGAGTTAGTCCGTTTTCCAACGAGGAAAATAGTACGTACGAGTAGGTAGTAGGTACAACCTGCCTCGGTGGTGTAGTGGTCAAGGCGCTCGCCTGGTAAACAGGAGGGCGTGGCTTCAATCCCGGCCGAGGTACGGAATTTTACCCTCAATATAGTCTGAGAAAAGATCAGTTGAGCTTACTTGGGTGATGTTTCAAAGTCATAGAGCAGGAAAAATGAGGACCAACGGAATACAGACTGAGGGTCTCTTCGACTATTCAAATCCGTCAAAATTGATTGCAATTTTGGGATAGGTAATTAATTACTATAATTAATATAGAATTTGTACAAATCTTGTCTGCCTTTAGATCAATTACCATCTAGCTCTTCTTGAAAAAAAAGCTTATCCCTAAAAAGAATTTAGATAAAAACCCCTTTTTCAGAAGACATTTTGTGCCATGCCTCTGTATTCCCCGACGAAAAATTTGATTAATATAGAATTTGTACAAATCTTGTCTGCCTTTAGATCAATTACCATCTAGTTCTTCTTGAGAAAAAAATAGCTTATCCCTAAAAAGAATTTAGATAAAAACCCCTTTTTCAGAAGACATTTTGTGCCATGCCTCTGTATTCCCCGACGAAAAATTTGAAAATTTTGATTACCTACGCGTTTATTTTGGGTTGTGGGAGATTAAAGGAATTTGAGAGACTAAAAGTTCTTTTTTTTTTCTCGGCAGATAATGAAAAACAAAGCGAAAATTAATCCTCAGCACCTTTGGCGAAGGGAAAGTGAATTAAGTAGGATACTATCTAGACTGGAAATGAGTTTTCTTTACAGTCTGGCTCCCTTCCTTGCGTCCCGCTTATCTTTTACGTCTTAAGACCGTGGCCACTTCGGTGTGTCGGGACATCGGCATAGTCTGTATGTCTGTCTCATCTGTCTGTTTTTTTTTTTGTCTATCCGTTTGTCGGTCGGTTTGTCTGCAGGTCTGTTCGTATCATTGAATGATTTGAATCCGATTTTGAAGAGATTGTTGATGTATCCATGTTGTATTGTTGTACACATGAAAGAAGTTTGCCCTGATTATGTGATTAGATTTATTTGAGTCATTTTCGGGAATCAAGTGCCACAGAGGGCACCTTTTTCTGATGGAATTCCACAGTTCGCTGAACTACTAGTAACATGAGAAGTTTTCAATCTTCAGTTTACATTTTAAAACACCCTAGTTGGTTTAATGAAGAGGACTTGATATTACCGACATACCTCCTAGGATTTAGCTGCAATGTAGATTATAGGAAAACGGACTAGATTTTTACTACTAGTAACATGAGAAGTTTTGAATCTTCAGTTTACATTTTAAAACACCCTAGTTGATGGTTTAATGAAGAGAACTTGATATTACCGACATAGGGTAAGTGTACCATTTATTCGCCCACCTAAAAAACGTACCATTTATTGGCCCACCTGTATCATACGCCACATAAATCTGAACGGAAAGAAATTTAGCTTAATGTACAGATGCCTCGGAAAGAAAAGTGATACAACAACGGTCTGTGCCCTAAATCACCAAAGTATGGAAAAGTATTTACAATTCCATATTTCGATATGATTCGTCCAAATTCAAAATTCTGCTTTTCCATTGGTTATTACACTTGTAAGATACTTTTCCATAGATACTTTGTTGATTTAGGGCACTGAGCTTGAAGAGGAGTAACCTTCAAAATAATTTCTTTCATGTTTCAAAATTTTCACTCCAGACACTTTGGCTCGTGAAGAAAAAATTTCTTGGTATCATCATCAATATCTAAGGGCTAGGCCTTTTCTGTCAAATCACTCATTTCTGTTTTTTTGCCACTCTTTCCGATTCTCAAAATGATGCACATCTGATACTAAAGTCTGTGGGCTAGGGGACTTGAAACTGCTTGTATAATTCCATGATTTCCTGCAAGTTTTTGAAACATTGTTTTCTCGGTCGTCCTCTCGTCTTCTTTCCTTGGTCTGCTATGAAAACCTCAAAACAGAAGTCACCGTGTTGAACAAGCAGCAATCAGGTACTGAACCATGGGCTTATTTACACTTCGACTATATTTGATAAAAAGGTGAGAAATACTCGCGGTAACTGACCCTAGTTGATTATGGATTGTCTTCGGAAGCTGTTCTTCTAATAGGTGTTTCATTATTCCCTGTGGGAGATTTTCATATTATAGTCATGATATCATGATTATAATAGTGTAGGAATTTAAGGAATTTTATACTGAGGACTTCTGTGTTTAGCAAACGCAATTTCTTGGTCAAATGAGCTTCGAGTGTTAGGACTCGAACTTTTTTAGCGGACTCACCTTTTTATCAAGTATAATCGACATGGACTTATTTACCTGATTGCTGCTTGTTCAACACGGTGACTTCTGTTTTGAGGTTTTTATAGCAGACCAAGGAAAGAAGACAAGAGGACGACCGAGAAAACAACGTTTCAAAAACTTGCAGGAAATCATGGAATTATACAAGCAGTTTCAGTCCCCTAGCCCACAGACTTCAGTATCAGATGTGCATCATTTTGAGAATCGGAAAGAGTGGCAAAAAAAAAACAGAAATGAGTGATTTGACAGATAGAAAAGGCCTAGCCTTTAGATATTGATGATGATACCAGCCCAGAAATAATTGAAGCCAGGGGCGATAGCAATTTGAAAGCACCAGTTTTTAGATATTGATGATGATACCAGCCCAGAAATAATTGAAGCCAGGGGCGATAGCAATTTGAAAGCACCAGTTTCCCGTGAATCATTGAAGTTCAGTAATTTTGGCGCATGGGCGATCGCCTCTACCAAACAAACAAAGTTTCCTTTCGAAAACGGAACCGATTCCGACGGAGCGCCATCTTAGATTTCCTATGGTTTAGTACAGGTGCTAAAAGAGGGAAACGATCTTCAGAAGAGGGGGAAATTCCGAAATGAAAATACAACTCAAGTAATCTCTCTAACTCTCTATCACTGGAAGACACCTGAACACTTTCAGTTTTCAATTTTTATGTAACGGACCCTATTGTGCATCGCAGACAGAGGAAATGCAGGCTAGTCATGGCATGTTTTCATTGTATTCAGCAGATTCTCTTCGACCTACCTCAACGTGGTCTGAATTAGTCCGTTTTTCCAACGAGGAAAATAGTTATGTACGAGTAGGTAGGTACAACCTGCCTCGGTGGTGTAGTGGTCAAGGCGCTCGCCTGGTAAACAGGAGGGCGTGAGTTCAATCCCAGCCGAGGTATGGAATTTTATCTGAGGAAAATAGTTATGTACGAGTAGGTAGGTCGGTGGTGTAGTGGTCAAGGCGCTCGCCTGGTAAACAGGAGGGCGTGGCTTCAATCCCAGCCGAGGTACGGAATTTTATCCTCAATATAATCTGATGTTTCAAAGTCATAGAGCAGGAAAAATGAGGACCAACGGAATACAGACTGAGGGTCTCTTCGACTATTCAAATCCGTCAAAATTGTAATTGACTACGCACATTCCTGGATAGACTCGGTAGGCTTAAACTGACCTAACTCAGTATGCAGTTTTCCTTATGTAGTTTTAATGTCATAAGCAGTTTTACTATCTCTCCGATATCTAGTAATACCTACAATATGCGTTTTAAGTAGGTTCATAAGGAAAAACTTGGGGTCTGACTGTAGGACTGTAAACAGGGAGGGAATTTCTACAATGTTTTGTGCGGCGCGCCGACAATAGCTGATAGTGGTCTTCCAATCAGAAGTACGCGGTTCGAGGCCATGTGCGTCATATTTTATGTGTTACTGGAATTCGATTTCGTTTATAATGGGCTTGGCAGGAAATTATGTAACCCCTAACCTGGCCTACAGACTTTCTAGTAAGTGTGTACCAAAAAATTCCAGTTAAGGAGAGGTACCAAAAAATTCCATGTATAATTTTATGTGTATAAGTATTTTAAAATGTAACTTGTCTTAAAAATCCCAGTAGAAATAGAGCAAAAGAAACAAGAAACGGACAAAATTAGAGACTGAAAGGCAGAGAAGGTATTGGTGGATGTGTCAAATCACCAACTATCCTATTATCATTATAATATCGTCTAGATTTCTAGAATAATAGGGAAATGAAAACAAAGGGGAGTTCAAATTTACTTTTAGTGGATGTGCCAAATTAACACAAAATTTGTTTTTTAAACTTTTTTTTTGCATTATGTACATAGGTATGTATTTAAATAAGTGAATAATATTGGTCAACTCGCCCGCTTGATAACAAGAGGGCGCTGGTTCGAATCCCATTCGAGGAATTTTATCATCAACATCCTCATTCAATTCGACCCCATGACCTAATGCATATTTTAGAGGTAAAGGGACTAGTTGCTCGCATTCTAGACATAAATAAGCACTATTATAATGTTTGTGATAGTAAAATTGTGATTCCAAAACATATAAAACAGGAAAAACAGGAGAAACTGATAAGAAAACCCCACATGGACTGTCTAAAAATACAAAATTATGAGCCTTATCTCGGGAAGAGTTATGCATAGATTAATCACCTACACGTCCTGCATAAATAAACACATTAATTGATTGTAGGAGGTAAAAATATGGAACTATAGGGTCAAATATTACCCATACTGTGAGTAATTTAATAGTTAATAGATATTGATACTATTATTGATAGTAGGTAGTAGGTAAATTTTATAGTTTAACTAACATAACATAATTGACTACGCACATTCCTGGATAGACTCGGTAGGCTTAAACTGACCTAACTCAGTATGCAGTTTTCCTTATGTAGGTAGTTTTAATGTCATAAGCAGTTTTACTATCTCCCCGATATCTAGTAATACCTACAATATGCGTTTTAAGTAGGTTCATAAGGAAAAACTTGGGGTCTGACTGTAGGACTGTAAACAGGGAGGATGCCAGTCTGAAATTTAACTTTCTATAGAAAAAGCAAAGGGTATAACCAAAACCATATGTCAGCAAAAAAGCGATCACCCTAGGACTGAGTGAGAGGCTGACGAAAAAACGCCTACCCCGTCTGAACACGGGAAAAGGCAAAGAAGAAAAAGATAAGGACAAAAGTTAGATAAGGAACAAAGCCAAGCCGCCGTTTTTTAGCGGTCACCTGCCCTCTGACCACCAAAACATCACCTGTCAGTTTTCGATGATTAAAACTTTCACACTCTGCTATCAGTTATAACTAATTATTGGTTTCATTAGTTATTTAGTAATTTTACAATAAACATAATTTTCAATAATCGAAATTTTCAACTTGAAAACCGAAAATACCTAATCTCTCAGCTTTACACTATACATACCTATAGGTACGCTTGTCTTGACGTTATACTTCCTTTCTGATCTTGGGGGTTTTACCTAATCTCTCAGCTTTACACTATACATACCTATAGGTACGCTTGTCTTGACGTTATACTTCCTTTCTGATCTTGGGGGTTTAAAGTTCAGAGCTCTCTCTCTCTCTCTCTCTCTCTCTCTCTCTCTCTCTCTCTCTCCACCTTTACAGATTAGCAATAAATCAAGTTTTGCAATTCTACAAATAATATGAATATATTGAAGGAAATGAGATTTTGCTCGTGTCTATGTACGTCTGATCTTGCATCCAGCCTGAATGTATTTAATGCTAGACATTGTCTGTGCCTCATAAAAAATAACGGAGTTAATCTCTTGGTAGACAGAAAACCCAATGTGCCCACGGCATTTTTTTTTTTTTTTTTTTTTTTTTTTTGGGGTTGTTAGGGGGGGCCTAAAATAACTAACGCTTTTCGTGACGAAAACCACCACCACGATCACCAAAATGAACGGATAGATCCTCCGCGCCACGAGGTTCCTCAGGGCGCTATTCCTTACGAACAGGGGCACTGTAAAAGATAAAGTAGAGTTTTCTAAAAAAATAATGGGGAAAAAAGATTAATTAATACTTCGTTTTTCGATTGCAAATATTTCAACGGGTTACTTTCTGGTGTTCTCGTGTTGAGCCAGCACCTAAATGGGAAGTATTGTGTCTCTTCTCGCCCATCTGATGAGAGGCATACTACGGGATGGGCATGCTACGACACAGACCACAAGCGTCCAATGTAGCAGTTGTTCCATTGCTACGAAATAAAAACAGCGGTGGAACACTCATCTTTAAAAAAAAAATACAACAACGGCCTGGGCTTGAAGAGGAGTAACCTTCAAAATAATTTCTTTCATGTTTCAAAATTTTCACTCCAGACACTTTGGCTCGTGAAGAAAAAATTTCTAGTAAAAAAAAGTCTTCTTCCTCTTATGTTGTCGAGTGTTCAGACGGGCTCACCTTTTCCAGTGTACAAACGGGGTCGGCGTTTTTCGTCAGCCTCTCAATCAGCCCTACTAGGGTGATTGCTTTGGGCTGACATTAATTTGGTTTTGCCTACGATTTTACGAGTGGATGCCCTTCGCACTCAAACTTCGTTATTTCTTCAGCAATTGAAATTTTGCACTTTAATACCTACCTATGAATAATATTTACAAATAAATTTCGACAAATTTGAGTTCGATTCTGATAAAAGGGAATTAAAAATACCATCAAATTAAAAGAGCTTCTGTGTGCTGTTCGTTTTTTTTTTTTTTTTTTTTTTTTTTTTTTTTTTTTTTTAAAGGGAAAAATTTTTTTTTTTTTTTTTTTGACTTTATGTTTTTTTTTTTTTTTTTTAAGTTATTTACAGAGAGAAACTGTATTATTTTTTACTTAGGACTAATGATTAGTCCTAAGTAAAAAATTATAATTATTATAAGTTTGTATTGCACTGACCCTTTTTGCACTGAATCTATCATAGGTACCTACTACCTACTTATGGAAGTCAAAAAATTAGGTAACCTTCAGAGTCACTTGTTTACAATGTTTACATGTCTGGAGAATGTATTTTTAGGAATTCGATAAGAGGTACCTAAATGCATAGTTTGGTTGTGATGTTATGAAAGGTGCCAGACAATTTGCACTGATAGTAATTAAATCTTTACGATGGTTCATTCACCGCTCAGTAAATCTCCTTCTTCCAAAGTTCCAAACATATCAATCATAATATATCACTTATTTGAAATCTGGTGTGAACATCACACGACATTCCTTATCCTATTGAATGGTGCTTATTTGGGTGTTCTGTTTACATTTACAATATCTCTAACCGTTTAGTCGATATAGCTGAAAACCGCCAAAAAAAAAACGGTCAAAAACCGCCAAAAAGCGGTCAAAATACCGCCAACCGCAGCAACCATCTCAACCAAACGTTTTATGTTGCATCCTTGTCACATTTGTGAACTACGTACCAAATTTCAAGTCTCAAGTCTCTAGATTATACCGTTCCCGAGATATTGTTAAATTACATCGAAAACCGCCAAAAAGCGGTAAAATACCGCCAACCGTTGCACCGGTCTTAACCAAGAGTTTCGTGTCGCATCCTTGTCACATTTGACAGCTACATACAGTTCTCAAGATATTTTGTTTACAGACAGACACACACACGGACCAATGGCTGAAACTTTGGATTCAGGCTCTAGGGACCTCAAAACGTGTTTTGACAGTCTTGCAACCATCTTTGTACAACATACAGTGTACAAAATCGGCCGGATGACACTAACGAAATACTGAGGTTATATACATGGGTTACCCTAACTTAATTTTAGGTAGGTAGGGTACCTAATTGTTGACCTTACTTTATATTTTGGTGGTTGGCAAAACGGATGGGTTGGCGCGCTGTCTTACCATTGGCCAACAATTCCCCAACCATGCAACCATTTTCCAGCGATGAACCAACCATGAACCAACCCAACCCTACGATTTCCCAACCATCAATGTTGTTAGGGCAGGAAACTCATATTACTCGTACTTTACCATCTCTTCTACATCTTCTTCTTTTTTTATTTTTCTTCGCCTTATCCCGTTACAGACGGGGTCAGCGTTTTTCGTTAACCTCTCAGTCAGCCCCAACTAGGGCGATTGCTTTGGGCTGACATTTGATTTTGGCTGCAAATTTTTACGAGTGGATGCCCTTCGCACTCAACCTTTGCTATTTCTTTAGCAAGGGAAATTCAGGCTAGTATGTTCCCTGTTTAAAGTCCCCCAGCCAGACTAAGCTGGTCTACTCCCTGTTTAACGTCCCCCAGCCAGACTAAGCCGCACTCAACATTTGCTATTTCTTTAGCAAGGGAAATTCAGGCTGGTATGTTCCCTGTTTAAAGTCCCCCAGCCAGACTAAGCTGGTCTACTCCCTGTTTAACGTCCCCCAGCCAGACTAAGCTGGTCTACTCTCAGTTTAACGTCCCCCAGCCAGACTAAGCTAATCCACTCCCTGTTTAACGTCCCCGAGCCAGACTAAGCTGGTCTACTCCCTGTTTAACGTCCCCCAGCCAGACTAAGCTGGTCTACTCTCAGTTTAACGTCCCCCAGCCAGACTAAGCTGGTCTACTCTCAGTTTAACGTCCCCCAGCCAGACTAAGCTGGTCTACTCCCTGTTTAACGTCCCCCCAGCCAGACTTTCCATCTATTCCACATGACACTGTAGATTTTACACAACACTCCCTGTTTAACATCCCCTAGCCAGACTAAGCTGGTCTACTCCCTGTTTAACGTCCCCCCAGCCAGACTTTCCATCTATTCCACATGACACTGTAGATTTTACACAATGAAGTGACAGCCTCGACAGTACCTATGTCTGATGACATCAAAACCTTAGACTGACAGCGAGACAGAGTTCACGTTGGTGACTGAACGAGGCTGGAAGGAACATAAAAGATTTATCTTGTCATTCATATCTCTTGTATGAATGCTCAAAGTCGTGCGAACAGTTCTCTGCCCTCTGCAGTCTAAGACACTCACACTCAGACCGTCTTATCTGTCAGACAATACACTGTCAGACAGTGGAGCGGTCAGGCTGCGGTCTGTCAGGCAGTCGGAACATGTGTGGCGGAGAAAGATTCCGATCTACGTCTGTCAGACCGTGTGAGGGACCTATAGGAAGCTTTTCCCGCCACACACGGTAATAAGGCACGGTTGGTCCAGTGGTAACGCGCTTGCTTGCCATGCAGAAGGTCCCGGGTTCGAATCCCACCATCGACAAAAATTTGTACATCTTATCTGTCAGACAATACACTGTCAGACAGTGGAGCGGTCAGACTGCGGTCTGTCAGGCAGTCGGAACGTACGTGGAGCGGTCAGACTGCGGTCTGTCAGACAGTCGGAACGTACGTGGAGCGGTGAGACTGCGGTCTGTCAGACAGTGGAGCGGTCAGACTGCGGTCTGTCAGGCAGTCGGAACGTGTGTGCCGGAGAAAGATTCCGATCTACGTCTGTCAGACCGTCTGAGGGACCTATAGGAAGCTTTTCCCGCCACGTTCCGACTGACTAAAACCTTCGACCGAGCCCGACAGTCCGACAGAGCTCGGTCTGTCAGACGGTCTGAGGTGAATGGTCGCCAGGTACTTCAGAATATTGAACATCTTTACAAAATTTCATTAAAATCGGACCAACCAACGAAGAGTTATAGTGCCGACCTTCCTCTGAAGACGGACACTTACGGGAGACCGTAAAGCGAAGACAGATCAGACATTTACCAAATTTACGATATTTCTTTTACAAAATTTCATAAAAATCGCACTAACCAGTGGTCAAGGCGGTCTCTTCTTGATCCCTTGTGTGCCGCTTTCATTCTTGTTTAGGAATATGGCAAAGAGTACTGACCAATCGTTAGTAACCATAATCACCCAAGACTGTTGATTCGCGTTAGAGATGAAACGAACTACGTCATTACAAAATGATCGAATGCAGAATCTGACGTCCATTATGTCACGTGCATTCTCGGAAAACTCTCGGAATATGCGTGCGGCATCAGAAAACGCCAGTGCATCGGAATGCAACTGGCTCGACCTTGCATCTAATAGTAGGCATTGAGAGACGGCGTGGCACCAACATAGGCTTGTCTTTTCCAAGGTCACCCGTATAGGTTGAGTCCGTTACCGGGTGTTTGTGGGCTTAAGCTACACTGAGAGAAAAATCGTTCAAATTCTTGCAGTATGCTATCCCGCCAAGTTGTTGGACTATTTTGCAAGTAACAGAGAGAAGGAAAGGGTATCTCTTCGTATCTTGGCATTCCACACAAACATACCTATACTTGTACTTTTCTCTATCTTCTTGAATCCAAATCACAAGAACTTCAATATTTGAAAATCCTACAAGAGACTTGAAGGATTTTCGTTTTCGTTTTTTTTTTTTTTTTTTTTTTTTTTTTTTTTTTTTTGC
>NW_007377890.1:112791-237084 GCF_000475195.1 Diaphorina citri | reverse complement strand
AACCCTCAAAAGACTTTAAGGGTTTTTGTTTTTTTTTTTTTTTTTTTTTTTTTTTTTTTGTACTTTTTGGTCTATTGGGTTGTAGGTATGGAAAACGAATAGTGGCTTCACCATACAACTTAATTCTTAGTTAGAACTTAATACTTAGGTACTTAGTTAGACCTTCACAAAGTTACCGAGTCTTCTATCAAGTACTTTTTGTTCCCCATACATGCCAGGAAATTCCTACCGCATTAGATTCCATTGGGCTTATGTAATGCAGAAAATGTTGGTTAAGACTGTTAAGAGAAGATCATGATTGAAATCAATGTCATGCACCTGAGCTGATTCCTCCTTAGTTGACAAAAACTTTAGCTATCACGCAGAAGTATTAGACGAGGAGGATTCAGCTCTACATATAAAGACACTCTAAGTAGGTAGGTACTAGGGTTGCCAGACGTCCCGTATTTCCCGGGACGTCCCGTATTTTGGGCACTTTTCAAAATGTCCCGGAGAGAGAGAAAGAGAGAAAGAAAAAGAGAGACAGGGAAATGTACAAATCTGTTTTTTTATTATTACTTTTTTTTTGTAGGTAGATTTGTTTTATGTCCGTATTTTTCTCTTCTTCTTTCATGATTTTTAATCATTTCCTTTTTTCTTGAAAATAGGCGGAACTATGCGTTTTCTCCCACCATTTCAAGGGAAGTTATACCTACATCATGTAGTAGATAGTTTTCATTTAGATTTTCTAATTTTAGTTTTGATCTTCTGATTTAGATTTTAGACATGGTTGGCATCATCATCATCATCATCATTGTCTCTTTGTTGCCTGAAAAGAAGGAACGCGAAGGAAGAGAAAAAGAAGAAGGAGAGGAAGAAGAATAATAGAATAGAATAGAATAGAATATACCCTGCTTATACTGCCAGAATGAGACTGAAAAGTCCCTTTACTCCCGCAGTCCAAGCAAGGTCTCATGTATTTGGTACAATATTTTCAAAAATAAAAAATAAAAAAAAAAAGAATAAGAAAAAGAATTAGAATTAGAAGGCGGACAAAAAGGAAAACAAGAAGAAGGGCAAGGGAAGGAGTTGAAGAATCAGTAAGAAGAGAAGGAGAAAAATAATACGAAGAAGAAGACGAGGAAGGAAGAGGAAGAAGATGAGGGAGAGGAGGAGAAGGAGGAAGGAAAAGAGAAGAATTCTGCCCTGCTAAAAAAGAGGGCAGTAAGTCCAAAATTTGACATTTTGAGTTATATATCTATACCCACGTATTTTTATGCGTAGAGTACATTGTGCTTGTGATGGATTGAATAAAGAAATCAAAAACTCTGACCCTGCCATCCGGATAGGTACGAGTAGGTATATCCACCTTTTTCCCCTTTAGCCAGTCTAGTTCGCTTGGAAGTTAGTATGCCTGGCAAACGCTAGATCGTGGGTTTGGTCCCCGCCCAAGGTGAGGTTTTATCCAAATGCTGTGTGCAACAAGCACATCCACTAATAAACACGTGAACTGGAGAACTCTTTCAGAAAAATGAGTAAGTAACTAAGTAGTGAATAAGCTGCTGGACACTCAAAATTTCTCTTAAATCCTTTTTGGAATATCCTCCATAAATTTTAGTAGTTGTCAGTGTAGTTTCCAGACCCTATGCTGCTCTTATAATAGGAACACCATCATTTTCTTCTTCTGAAATGTTAGACGAGGAGGATTCAGCTCTACATATAAAGACACTCTAAGTAGGTAGGTACATTGTGCTTGTGATGGATTGAATAAAGAAATCAAAAACTCTGACCCTGCCATCCGGATAGGTACGAGTAGGTATACCTATCCACCTTTTTCCCTTTTAGCCAGTCTAGTTCGCTTGGAAGTTAGTATGCCTGGCAAACGCTAGATCGTGGGTTTGGTCCCCGCCCAAGGTGAGGTTTTATCCGAAGAGAGAAGGAAGAGACGACATAAGAAAGCTAGCCGTTCCGAGAACGAACCTTATTTGTTTAGGATTAAATCCGCCCCGGCCAGGGATCGAACCCGCGACCTAGCGCATACAAGGTAGACGCGCTACCCACCAAACTATAGGTTGGCAGCCCATGGCATTGATCCTGCCACTGGGAGACAAGAATCTTTTCCATGGGAGTATACAAATATCTCTGCAATTCGGGAGTGAAAGAATGCTGTGTGCAACAAGCACATCCACTAATAAACACGTGAACTGGAGAACTCTTTCAGAAAAATGAGTAAATAACTAAGTAGTGAATAAGCTGCTGGACACTCGAAATTTCTCTTAAATCCTTTTTGAAATATCCTCCATAAATTTTAGTAGTTGTCAGTGTAGTTTCCAGACCCTATGCTGCTCTTATAATAGGAACACCATCATTTTCTTCTTCTAAAGGTATCGATCGCCCAGTCGACAGGTCGAGACAGCCATCTGGGAGTACCTTTCAGCAAATCAGCATTTACCAGATCTATCACATCCTGGAATTTTATGTCAAACACATCCATATCACTATAAGTACACTATATGTCGACAGGTCGAAACAGCCATCTGGGAGTAGGTACCTTTCAGCAAATCAGCATTTACCAGATCTATCACATCCTGGAATTTTATGTCAAACACATCCATATCACTATAAGTACACTATACCTAACAAGTCCATCAGTAAGATTTACCTACTCAAAAGTTGCTATACACTCTAGGATTAGAATTTTACCTATTCTCTCTAAGTACCTCGTAAGTACAACGAGTTATACCTACATATTTGGTGCTATTTTTTGCTACATGACTCTGTGAGTACTCGCAGAACGTTCGTCTGTACTTGCATAATAGAACATCATACTTTAGATAGAAGATAAAGGAGAGTATGAAAAGAATTTAAATAAAATAAATATCATTCTTGGTTGCAGTCGAGGATAAAAGCTCTGATTCATGAGAGTTATACCTACATATTTGGTGCTATTTTTTTGCTACATGACTCTGTGGGTACTCGCAGAATGTTCGTCTGTACTTGCATAATAGAACATCATACTTTAAATAGAAGATAAAGGAGAGTATGAAAAGAATTTAAATAAAATAAATATCATTCTTGGTTGCAGTCGAGGATAAAAGCTCTGATTCATGACGCACATCGACATGGGAATGTCAAAGCCAGGCTTGCCGTCAGAGTCTGAAGAGAGGTTGGTATTCAGGAATTTGACTGAATGGGGTGGGTGTTCAGGAATTTAGCTGAAAGGGATAGGTGTTCAGGAATTCAACTGTAGTTGAGGTAGGTATTCAGGAATACTGAAGGGGGTAGATATTCAGGAATTCAACAAGTTGGGGTAGGTATTGACAATGAGGAATTCAACTGAATGGGGTAGGTGTTTAGAATGAGGAATTTAACTAGTTCGGGTTTAACACTACACTCCCCCACCCACTACTCCCACAACACTACACCCAAACACTACAAAACAAAAATACAAAACCAGCAGAATTGAAGTTTTTTCGGCTCTATAAGTCTGCCTTTACCACCCTCTATCAGGTTGGGTGAGGTTTAAGTGAAGAGGCGAATAGATTGTCGAAAAAGGAAGACTAAAAAAACGCAGTCACTAAAAACCTTATAAAATGACGTTAAAAAACCCTAACAAACAAACTTTTGAATCTTGATTCAAGTAAGTACCTAACCCTTGATGTGATTCCCGAAAATTAGGTAAGTAGGTAATAAGTATACTTAATTTCAGGGTATCACAAGGGGGAATTCGCAGGAAGGAACCCTCGGGTTTCCTTTAGGTTTGGTGCCTGCGCGCCAATGCCACAGTTGCCTAGGAGAATACCTAGACAACTTTTTATTTCATCATTAGCTGACAGCAGATCATCAAATATAATCAGACTTTTTATTTTATCATAACAGCACCCTCAGCTCTTTTTTTTTTTCATCATCATAAGTGAGCCACAGTTTTATAATTTTATTTCAACATTAGCCCATTTTATGATCCTAATCACGTGACTAAACAAAATATGATTTTGTGACCAATAAAACCTTCTTGAATGTCATGGCTCTTTAAGGAAATTGCTCTAAGGAAAATGTGGGTTTAAAAAATACCTAGGTTCCTACTCGTCATTTTAGTTGTGAGGATGTTGGTTAGTAATGAACTATATGTAGGTAGGTTCCGTAGAATACCTAGAAGTTCCGTAGAATAGGTAGCTTTATTTTTAGGTATTTGAGATCTAAATAACTGAATACCTAGTAGCAAAAATACAAAATTACTCAGAAAGAAAAATTCCCGGAGGGAGGGACGGGCCCCGCTTGTTCTTTTTTTACTCACAGGGTATGATGTAGGTATGCGGTCTTGTGGAGTAGTTTTAAACTTTACAGCAAAAAACATTAATAATGGTTTTACCGAAAAAAATTGAGCACTGATTGGCAGTTTGAGAAAAACCAAAAAATAGGGCTGCCCCGAATTTATTGCTCTCCAGTGTATTTCCCAACGATTAAATTGGTAAAGTTTTACTTCACGATTTTGTCACTCAATTGATTATTATTGGCCAGTTGGATTACTGTAGGTCGCAGGTTTGATTCTCGCCGAGGGAAAACTTTATCCTAACCAGATAAGGTTCGTTCTCGGAACTTTCTCCCTATCCTGTCCTTCTCTCTTCGATTTCGGGACAGTAAGACCCTAGCAGTTACAATTCCCTCTTGTACATATGTACCTCTGAAACAGTTTGTTTGGTTTGATTTATGTTGGTATCTTTCTTTTCAACATCCTCTGGTTCATCAGGGAGATCGGAACTGGACAATACATCAGACAACATATCGGTGTCAGGTAATGGTGTGACTAAACAAGAAATACAAGAAAAGGTTTTGTTAAAAATACTCTGAGGCTTAGGTCATTAGATGTAGGGGCAACTGCCCCCAAAAATGGGTTAAGCTCATACGAATCTCCCTCTATCAAACCTATAAAAAAAAGTTCGACTTTTATTGATTTCGACTTCCAGTCCATTGCCCATGAATCCCATATTTGCCACAGTAACGTCACACTCACGTGGTCTATTCAAAGCTCAATCACGCTTACAAAGCTGAGAACAAACTCCTGTGCGAAGGAGTCTGCAGTTTGCATATTAAAAATGATTTACAATTATAATTTCGCCACCGCCAGTTTTACAACAAAATCTGCACGGGAAGACTATCTCACGTCGTCCGAGCTCATCTCAGCCCGGTACATAAACACACCCTGATGCAAAACTTTCCTCTGGTGTTTCCGAAGGGACAGTGATCCCTTACCTCCTGCACTCCAGATACGAGTAATTAATGAACTTGAGATTTCCACCACTGGTATCCAGCGTCAACTTCCGAAGACCAGCTTAAATAAGGAAAGTAAAGGGGTTGAATTGCTTCCAACCGCTGCACCGATCGTAACTAAAAGTTTCCTGTTGCATACTTGTTATATTTAAGAGCTGCATACCAAAGTTCAAATCTCTATCTCATACCGTTCTCAAGGTATGATCTACAAACATCTTCCTTTCCTGAAGGATGTCAGACCTGCATAATGAAAGAGCCTCCAAAAGAAATATTTCATACATTCGTACCATTGACTTTTCCTCACGAACATTTGTAGAAGAGGATCTTTTCTTTTGTTTCTCTAAAGTCTTGCAACCATCTTTGTACAACATACAGTGTACAAAATCGGCCGGATGACAAAAACGAAATACTGAAGTTATATACATGGGCTACCCTAACTTAATTTTAGGTAGGTAGGGTACCTAATTGTTGACCTTACTTTATATTTTTGGTGGTTGGCAAAACGGATGGGTTGGCGCGCTGTCTTACCGTTGGCCAATAGTTCCCCAACCATGCAACCATTTTCCACCGATAGACCAACCATGAAGCCATAAACCAACCCAACCATCAATGTTGTTAGGGCAGAAAACTCATATTACTCGTACTTTACCATCTCTTCTACATCTTCTTCTTTTTTTATTTTTCTTCGCCTTATCCCGTTACAGACGGGGTCACACGGGAAGACAGGCAAAGGAGATGATAAATTTTCAAATTGTGACGGTAAATATTTGCACAGGGGAGAGAAAGCTTTGTACTCGCTCAGCTAGAATAATTATTACTCCCTGGTAAAAAGTTTACAGCTTAGTAATGAGTGGTGAAATCTACAGGGTGGCCAAGCCTCGAGGTTGACAACCCAGACCGTTTCAAAAATGAACGTTTAGGATATAATTCGCCCCGGGTGGGAATCGAATCTGTAACCTACGCAGGCGTGCTATCCACCAAGCGGACTAGGCTGGTTACATTTTAATTTATTCACAGGGAATGGGGCACAACCAAATGACAATTTTTTTCGAGGTAGAGTCCTATTCCGATGTAAAAGTACCCAAAAAGTGCATTGGCGCACTCAAGCCAGCCGTTTCAAAAATGAACGTTTAGGATATAATTCGCCCCGGGTGGGAATCGAATCTGTAACCTAGGCAGGCGTGCTATCCACCAAGCGGACTAGGCTGGTTACATTTTAATTTATTCACAGGGAATTCGTTCTCTTAGCTACTTAGTCCCAAAACCAGTAACCAAAGAATTCCTGCCCGCCTGCACTGAGAAAAGTCCTTAAAAAAAGTCCATCCAAATAATGCCTTATTAGGTATTTTAGGAGTTCGCTGTAATCATAAATCCAAAGACGTACCTACCTACCTATCTAAGGTTCGTTCTCGTAACGGCTAATTTCTCATATCCTATCTTCCTTCTCTCTTCTATTTCGGGACGATTAGACCTCCGTTGTTAGAGTTTCCTCTATCAAAACTCTTTTTAAAAAAATACTCTCTATTGATCACTATACATTTCTTTACTTTTTACCCACCCAACCCTTCATACACTGGATAGGTTAGGCGCTCCCCTACCTGAATGATATAAAATAACTTTTTATGATCCTAATCATTTGAATCAAGAAAGAATCCACCCCAGACATTACAAAAACCCAGAAATTCCGCTATACCAGCAGCGCCGTCTGGTCTGTTGATAGTGACTGATTTTCTCGCAACCATCAGTAGTAAAATCCAATGCTAGAAAACCGGATTTCTTGTTGTTTTATGGACGCTAATTAAAATCTCGTAAAGAGAGACTATTGCAAATGTGCAACTCGCCTGGCATTGGCCTGAAACGGACATTGGATGAAATTATTTTCTGTACTAAATCAAAATTATGATCTGGCGAACCTTTTGGTCCAATGGGATATGCAACACTGCATTCGGTTCAATGGGACTTCCCTTTAGAGCCCATTCCCATCGGAAAAAATCGTGTTGTGTGTAGTGGGAATACTCTCATTTAAATTAGGTAGGTACATTGCCTACAGGACATTCAGAAAAAATGGGGTGAAACTCACAAGTGGGAACGGGGTCTTAGGGTTTACATGGAGTTTCTAAACCGTCAACCCTTCGTCCACAACTACACTGCTTATTTGAATAGAAGATAAAGGAGAGTATGAAAAGAATTTAAATAAAATAAATATCATTCTTGGTTGCAGTCGAGGATAAAAGCTCTGATTCATGACGCACATCGACATGGGAATGTCAAAGCCAGGCTTGCCGTCAGAGTCTGAAGAGAGGTTGGTATTCAGGAATTTGACTGAATGGGGTGGGTGTTCAGGAATTTAGCTGAAAGGGATAGGTGTTCAGGAATTCAACTGTAGTTGAGGTAGGTATTCAGGAATACTGAAGGGGGTAGATATTCAGGAATTCAACTAGTCGGGGTAAGTGTTGATATTCAGGAATTAAACTAAATGGGGAAATGGGGTAGATATTCAGGAATTCAACAAGTTGGGGTAGGTATTAACAATGAGGAATTCAACTGAATGGGGTAGGTGTTTAGAATGAGGAATTTAACTAGTTCGGGTTTAACACTACAAAATTATCCCGGGGTAACCAGCAGAATTGAAGTTTTTTCGGCTCTATAAGTCTGCCTTTACCACCCTCTCTCAGGCTGGGTGAGGTGTGAAGAGGCGAATAGATTGTCGAAAAAGGAAGACTAAAAAAACGCAGTCACTAAAAACCTTATAAAGTGACGTTAAAAAACCCTAACAAACAAACTCTTGAATCTTGATTCAAGTAAGTACCTAACCCTTGATGTGATTCCCGAAAATTAGGTAAGTAATAAGTATACTTAATTTCAGGGTATCACAAGGGGGGATTCGCAGGAAGGAACCCTCGGGTTTCCTTTAGGTTTGGTGCCTGCGCGCCAATGCCACAGTTGCCTAGGAGAATACCTAGACAACTTTCAAAGTGCATTTACACAAATAACAGTCATAATATGGCATAATGATTGTAGAATAAACAGTGAGGCAAGGCTACGGCAGTCATGAATGTTCTTATACACAATGATCTACATCAACTTGGAAAAAAAAAGTCTTGCAATGGAGGGACGGGCCCCGCTTGTTCTTTTTTTACTCACAGGGTATGAAGTAACGCCAAAGTAACGTCACACTCACGTGGTCTATTCAAAGCTCAATCACGCTTACAAAGCTGAGAACAAACTCCTGTACGAAGGAGTCTGCAGTTTGCATATTAAAAATGATTTACAATTATAATTTCGCCACCGCCAGTTTTACAGGTTCGTTCTCGTAACGGCTAATTTCTCATATCCTATCTTCCTTCTCTCTTCTATTTCGGGACGATTAGACCTCCGTTGTTAGAGTTTCCTCTATCAAAACTCTTTTTAAAAAAATACTCTCTATTGATCACTATACATTTCTTTACTTTTTACCCACCCAACCCTTCATACACTGGATAGGTTAGGCGCTCCCCTACCTGAATGATATAAAATAACTTTTTATGATCCTAATCATTTGAATCAAGAAAGAATCCACCCCAGACATTACAAAAACCCAGAAATTCCGCTATACCAGCAGCGCCGTCTGGTCTGTTGATAGTGACTGATTTTCTCGCAACCATCAGTAGTAAAATCCAATGCTAGAAAACCGGATTTCTTGTTGTTTTATGGACGCTAATTAAAATCTCGTAAAGAGAGACTATTGCAAATGTGCAACTCGCCTGGCATTGGCCTGAAACGGACATTGGATGAAATTATTTTCTGTACTAAATCAAAATTATGATCTGGCGAACCTTTTGGTCCAATGGGATATGCAACACTGCATTCGGTTCAATGGGACTTCCCTTTTGGGACAGCTATCTCATATTTCATACATTCGTACCATTGACTTTTCCTCACGAACATTTGTAGAAGAGGATCTTTTCTTTTTTTGTTTCTCTAAAGGAATCTACTTGGTTGGGTGGAAGATCCTTTTTCTCAGTGGGTTCTAAAGCTCACTGTGCCACTGTAATATTTTCCCCCCTTTAACTGTGGGTATCCCAACTTTGAGTACCACTCTCAGACTTTAGCTGTTGGCCGAACATGTCCATATCCGTGGACACGACAGTTTGGTCATAAATTTGAACTCTCTGAGCTCAATGTGTGGGGGAAGGTGAAGTGCACTCGGTGCATCCAACATACCTGTTTCGAGATAAAGACATCCGGGATTCAAAGCAAGAGGTTTAGAAATGGTAAGACTGGACCATCGCTGTTATTTCTAGGGTGGTATTTTCCACACCTCCCTCTCTTTTTACGATACCTCTTTCCCTATTTACGAAAATTTACGATGATAGGTATGTATGTAGAATTTTCTCTCGTCCCCTAGTTTACAAAATTGTCCATTTGTTCCTATATTTTTGATTGTATCTTCGAGGGACATCAATGATGTCTATTAACTTGAGAATCTCGGTCGTAGACAAAATTCCACTATGAGGCTTAGGTTATACGAATCTGACAACCTTGGAGGCAACACAATTACTTTAAAATAAAAATAGAAAAAAGGTGGATGGACAATATTGCCGTCAAACTCAAAGGATAAACGACAACTCACTTTTCTTCTGAGGGTGTCTATGCGTTCCATGTTTTAGTTTAGTGGATGGAATTCGAACACTTGTTCTTCCGCTTACCAGACGAGCACCTTGACCAGTACAAGAGCGACGCGAGTACTGTACGTCAGAATGAATGTAGATATCGATGTGGTAAGACTGGACCATCGCTGTTATTTCTAGGGTGGCATTTTCCACACCTCCCTCTCTTTCTCTTTTTACGATACCTCTTTCCCTATTTACGAAAATTTACGATGATAGTTATGTGTGTAGAATTTTCCCTCGTCCCCTAGTTTACAAAATTGTCCATTTGTCCCTATAGATTTTTGATTGTATCTTCGAGGGACATCAATGATGTCTATTAACTTGAGAATCTTGGTCTTAGACAAAATTCCACTATCTTGGTCTTAGACAAAATTCCACTATTATACCTACGAATCTGACAACCTTGGAGGCAACACAATTACTTTAAAATAAAAATAGAAAAAAGGTGGATGGACAATATTGCCGTCAAACTCAAAAGATAAACGACAACTCACTTTTCTTCTGAGGGTGTCTATGCGTTCCATGTTTTAGTTTAGTGGATGGAATTCGAACCCTTGTTCTTCCGCTTACCAGACGAGCACCTTGACCAGTACAAGAGCGACGCGAGTACTGTACGTCAGAATGAATGTAGATATCGATGTAGGTTCATACATAAGCTATCATCGTAAATTCTTAATTATCGAGCACGTAAAACCATTAGGTGGAATCGTCGGCTATCAAGTTTAATAACTCCGGCTGTTGTTGGTAGTGTGATTCTTCGCAATTATAGGTCTTGCAATTTCCTCTTACTATTAAAAACAAATCTGAGAAGGAACATCTCGGAAATGATTTTAATAAGACGAATAGGATGTTCCAGTGATTCTCAACACAGTTGCTGGGAATTTGCTATGTCCGTGGTTTCATTTTTAACGTCACTGATGTTTGACTGCTCTTTATGGAGAGGTTTCACCCTCCATTCATCGACAATAAGCTATCTCTGATCCAACTCTGCCAGCCTAGTTAGCTTTAACGCGCCTGCCTTGTAAGCACTAGGTCGCGGGTTCGATTCCCGCCCGGGGCGGATTTTATCCTGAACGAATAATGTTCGTCCTCGGAACGGCTGACTTTTTCCTATCCTGTCTCCCTTCCCTCTTCGATTTCGGGACGATAAGACCTTAGCAGTTACCGAAAAGCCAGCAGCTCACGATTGCCCAGATTCGGATACCTACCACGCGGATACCTACCACGGATACCTACCCATTCGGATACCTACCACGCGCATCAGTACTCAACATGAGTGATCCACCGGAAACTTTAGCATCGTGCTATCACGAGTGAGCAGATCGCCCGGGGCGGATTTTATCCTGAACGAATAATGTTCGTTCTCGGAACGGCTGACTTTTTCCTATCCTGTCTCCCTTCCCTCTTCAATTTCGGGACAATAAGACCTTACCAGTTACCGAAAAGCCAGCAGCTCACGATTGCCCAGATGCGGTCACCCATTCGGATACCTACCACGCGCATCAGTACTCAACATGAGTGATCCACCGGAAACTTTAGCATCGTGCTATCACGAGTGAGCAGAAACATTTCCGCCTAGTAACAGACGGAGCCCCTTCGGCACCTTGCCACAGAGCCCCATGTACACTCTGGTCTGTATCTACAATTTGGTTTGCAATTACCCATCCCGGCCTGTGGAGATTCCGTTTTTCAATAGGATGGGTATTAAAATGGATGGCCGCCCGGGACGGATTTTATCCTGAACGAATAATGTTCGTTCTCGGAACGGCTGACTTTTTCCTATCCTGTCTCCCTTTCCTCTTCAATTTCGGGACGATTAAACCTTAGCAGTTACCGAAAAGCCAGCAGCTCACGATTGCCCAGATGGTCACCCATTCGGATACCTACCACACGCATCAGTACTCAACATGAGTGATCCACCGGAAACTTTAACATCGTGCTATCACGAGTGAGCAGAAACATTTCCGCCAAGTAACAGACGGAGCCCCTTCGGCACCTTGCCACAGAGCCCCATGTACACTTTGGTCTGTATCTACAATTTGGTTTGCAATTACCCATCCCGGCCTGTGGAGATTCCGTTTTTCAATAGGATGGGTATTAAAATGGATGGACTCGGAGGCCTATTCCACGAAAGACTTAAATCCGATCTTTCCGCTTTTCAGTGTTATTTACCCAAGGCGAGGCCTAAACCACGAAAGACTTAAATTTTAACGTTGGACTTTTCAGTATTTCTACGCTCCACGAAGGAAAATATCTTGCATTTTTCATTTCTCAACCTACAACCTGCATTTCTCATTTCTTAGTCTACCTTGGTGGTGTAGTAAAGACGCTCGCCTGGTAATCAGGAGGGTGTGGGTTCAATATGTCCCTCATCAGATGAGCGAGAAGAGACTCAATATTTCCCATTTAGGTGCTAAGTCAACACGAGAAACAATAAGACCTTAGCAGTGACAGTTCCCTCTGAAAAACAAAAAAAAATCTTCCACTTGGCCCCCTTCTTTTCCCGCCTCTCCTTCACTGGTCTAAACCTCGGTATTCATGGAATGCTATGAGTAAATATAATTTCATTTTCTATCTATAATTGCCAACCATCAGACTCTCCGTAGATACATACATAGGTAACTACTTACTTTAAATTTGCTTCCAACACGCAATCTTCTCGTCCAAGCTTTTTTTTTTTAGGTCGCCTTGGAAATTGATAATTTGGACACCAAGATTACTGTTGCTGATGCGATCATTTGGATATTCTAGAATTTAGACCACTCGTACCTATTTCGATTATTGGTGTTCTAGTGTTGAGCAAGCCCAGCATCTACATGAGAAGATTTGTGTCCTTTATCACCTATTTGATGAGTGATATACTACAGAATGGGCATTCTACGGCACAGACCACACGAGTCTAATAGAGCAGGTGTTTCATGGCTACGAAATAAATACGGCGCGGCAGTGAAACACTCATCTCTTTTTAAAATACTACGGATGGGCATGATACTACACAGACCACACGAGTCTAATGTAGAAGGTATTTGAAAGCTACGAAATATTACCGTTTTTCTTCGCCTCTCTGCTCTGTCCTCATAGCCTGTCTCCATCTTGCCCGTGTTAGCTCCCTTCTTGTCTAAACCAAACTTCTTGCGTAGTCTCTTCAGTTCAGCTTGCCGGTTCTGTCCTGAGCTTGCTGATAGATCGATCTTCGCCACGACTGGTTTGTCTGAAATAAATGGAAGAATAGGTTTTTTATTTATTTATTATTTTTTTATGTGCTTGATTGAAGACTCTTCTTCAGTGTAGGTTTTTCTTCCTCCAGTGTACCTTCAGGCACTCAGGCAGAAGGTAACTTTGTGAAGGTCCATTCTAACGATTGGATTGACTGGGTTGTATGGAAAATGAATACCTAGGGAGGTACTTCTTTTTCTTGTTAATGAATACCTAAATAGCTATCAAACCTCTTAAAAAATAATAAATAGGTAAATAGAAACAATAAATAATATGTATAATAATAATAAACTCACTCATAGCGCTTATAAGCACGCCGGGTTCACACTGGTCACACGTATCGCGTCCGTTATGTATGTGTACACTCAGCTTAGTAGATCCTATCCTGAGCTCGGTCCCATGCTTCAACAAATGGGGCTATGGAAGAATAGGTTTTTTTATTTATTTATTATTTTTTTATTTGCTTGGTTAAAGACTCTTTTTCAGTGTAGGTTTTTCTTCCTCCAGTGTACCTTCTGGCAGAAGGTAACTTTGTGAAGGTCCATTCTAACGATTGTATCGACTGGGTTGTATGGAAAATGAATACCTAGGTAGGTACTTCTTTTTGTTGCTGATGAATACTTAAATAGCTATCAAAACTCGTAAAAAAATAATAAATAGGTAAATAAAAACAATAAATAATATGTATAAGTAATAATAATAATAAACTCACTCATAGCGCTTATAAGCACGCCGGGTTCACACTGATCACACGTATCGCGTCCGTTATGTATGTGTACACTCAGCTTAGTAGATCCTATCCTGAGCTCGGTCCCATGCTTCAACAAATGAGGCTCGCTTTCCTGTAGTGCTGACGAGAGGCGGACATTATCCACATAGGTGCCGTTTCGACTGCCCAGATCTACGAGCGTGTAGCCCTTACTAGGATCATCCTTGTGGGATTCAGTACCCGTGAACTCGATCTTAGCGTGATGCTGGATGACAAATCAGTAGAGAGAGTTAAACATGTTGAAATTTTATGTTAGGAACAGATCTTTGGCCATAAATAGAGGCCGAACACACATTCCACGAACCTGGGAATAACACGCTTGACCTACAATTCTACATTCTGAAAAGAAACTCTCTGCAAAAATGACCACCTTGGTCCAAACATGTAAGTCCTGAGAAACGAGAACCCTTTCTGAGCTTTTTTTTTCTTTCAAATTTTAGCTAGAGGCTAAACAGTGGAGAGTTACCCCTGAATAAAAGCCGAACCATATGGGATCTCTTTGCAAAGTAAGAGCGGCTAGGCACGAAAGATGAAGTTCTGAGAAAGGTAGGTAAACTCCTTTTGAGCTTATTCAAAATTTAGCCCAAATAGTGGAACTTTAAAAACGGCGGTGAAACAATCATCTTTAAAAAAAAAATATTAATTTTATTAAATTACCTTGCTAATGTTAATATCAGGGATGAGCACAGCATGTTCCCCTTCCCGTCCTATAGTACCTCCTAAATATGTCACTAGGAACAAAGTCCCTGGCTGTAGACCCTTCACACTTGTCTCGGTAACCATTATCCTTAGACATGGGGGCCACGCATTGGCGATTTCTGAAATCAAACAACACGATCAAAACCTAACACACAATGGACTGCGTAAGTGCTGACGTGAAATTATCCGCAAATGTTGCTTGATTAGCTAATGCCCATCTCTCATAATCAGACCTCTGACAGATCTAGGTAAAGGTCAGACAGTGTGAAGGTGAGTGGCGGAAAAATATTGAGACCTAGGTCTTTCAGACGGTCTGAGTGACTAACATAATTATTTAAAAGTTCATGAGGTCAAAACTTCAATTTCATTCAGCCAATGTATGGTGCCAATTTCCATCTGTTGTTAACTGTGTTTCAATACGTTATAAACTCATGAACTAGCTTACAGTTCTCTCTATCAAACCTCTTAAAAAACTGATTGATGCAGATTCTGAGTTTGCTAACGTCACGGAATTTCAAATAAACATTAAGCTTTTAAACATACACGTAGAATTGTTTAAGCACTTTTTTCCTGGTAGGTACCTATTAAGATTTAAGTAGGTAATAAATACCTATTTATTTTAATTGGCACCTGTATAAAAAGATACAAGAAGTAAATAGGATAAATACATAGTAATAATAACATAATATCAGAATGCAGGAGAGGAATTTTTTAGCATGAAATTCTTTTCTTTCTTCTTCGCCTTGTTCTTCTTCGTCGTCTTCTTCTTCTCCCTTCGCCTTTCTTCTTCTTCTTCTCCCTTCGTCTTTCTTCTTCTTCTCCTTCTTCTTCGTCTCTCTCTCTTTTTGTCTCGAAAGAAAGAGGAAGGAAATGAGACGAGCTTTATTTCGGGGAAGAAGCGTCACATAACATCGCTTGCTAAATATCAGAGGAAATGAAAGTAATAATTTATCACATACATTGAATTAACTTTTTTTCCCCTCTTCTTCTTTTTTGTGAAGAAATTAAAGAATGTTCTTTTTCCCCTCTTCCTCTTTTTTGTGAAGAAATTGAAGAATGTTCAAAAGTGGTTCAAAAATAAGCGAGAGGTGAAAACCAAGCTATCTGCAGACTGTCATGTATGACTTTTTTTATGGTAATTTACTAATTAGTAAAATTCCTCAATCCAATAGTCATTGATTAATGTTATCCTTGTATCCGGCTTCGATCAAATTATCTCGTTGATCATTCTCTCTATGTTCACTATTCCCTCCTACAAGGTACCCGCTCTTCTTCTTCCTCCTCCACCTTCTTCTTTTCTTTTTCTCCTCGTGGTATCATCGGATTCTATTCAAAAATTCAGTGACTTTTTTTATGGTAATTTACTAATCACCTACTAATTAGTAAAATTCCTTAATCAATCCAATAGTCATTGATTAATGTTATCCTTGTATCCGGCTTCGATCAAATTATCTTGTTGATCATTCTCTCTATGTTCACTATTCCCTCGTACAAGGTACCCGCTCTTCTTCTTCCTCCTCCACCTTCTTCTTTTCTTTTTCTCCTCGTGGTATCATCGGATTCTATTCAAAAATTCACGTTTGATAGAGGGAACTGCTAAGGTCTTATCGTCCCGAAAGCGAAGAGAAAAGAAAGCCAGCCGTTCCGAGAACGAACCTTATCTGTGAAGGATAAACGAACCTTATCCGCCCCGGGCGTTAATTGAGTTTATTAGGTTGGCTCAGATCAGGGATACGGAAAAAGCCCACCTCTGTAGCCGAGTGGTCAAGAGCACTGACTTCAAAAATTCATAAATTTATCATGGGTAGAAAACTTCCCCCACCCTCCCGAGATCCGGGGGGGTATCTGCTAGTAATTTGCTAACTGGAAAGCATCAAAAGCACCAGGTGTCTTCTCTACAAAAACTTGGGAGTTTCGAAGAAGTAAAAAAGTACAGCAGTCTGGTAAGCACATACCTAGACTTGTGATGAATGAAGGCAGACATGTCAGAGTTGAGTATGATAGACGATTCTGTCTAATCATTAATTACCCTCGCTCCTCCTGCGGAACTTATCAAAAACAATGCAACAAAAGAAACCTTTGAATAGACACCCCTCCGCCCCAGTGCATCCTAATATTTCAAAGTGAATTTCTCCTTTTCAGACGTTAACCCGCTTAGGAGGGCACGAGGCAATGTTTAAGGGACAAAAATCTGAATAGTCACTGGGAGCTTTGGAACTAATGGGTTTTTAGTTTGAAACTGACGGGTATTTAGTGAAATTCCTAGAAATGGAAGCGAGAAACGCTTTTTGATGTTGACGTTGCATAAAATGCAGTAGGGAGAAGAAAGCTGCATAAAGTACACTAAGTACAGTTTGAAAAGAAGGCAAGGAATGGGGACGGGATGGTGCAAATATTGTTTCAACTTTTTTTCAAGTGATTTGTACTAGTAGAAGTACCTAGTTACTAGTAAGTACCTAGAAGGTAGTACCTAAGTAGAACGGAGCAGTAAGCACTCACTAAATAGAGGTAGCACAGCTTAACCTAATGAACTGAGTTGAATTTTTCTCATGAGGCCACGTGCACCCCAAAAAGCCGCCCATTGCAAAAACCTTTGCTATGGGGAGTGTGGGATTGATGTCCGGATACCGGGACATCCAGACCCACTACAACCCAACCTCTCCCTCTTCCCATTAGGGCCCTGGAACCAGATATATTGGACATTACTTCAGTTGGGTCGCTATAACTATAACTATGGTACCTACCTAAAGCTGTGTCCTTTATAACTCTTCTTCTTCGCCTTTTCCCGTGTACAGACAGGGTCGGCGTTTTTCGTCAGCCTCTCAATCAGCCCTAACTGTGGTGATTCCTTTTAGCTGACATTTGGTTTTGGCTACAAATTTTACGAGTGGATGCCCTTTCCAATTTGCTATTTCTTTAGCAAGGGAAAGTCAGGCTGGTCTACTCCCTGTTTAACGTCCCTACAATCCCCTTCTGGTTCCACTGAACTATTGGTTATTATTTCAGCTCATTACAATTATGATGGGTTCAAACGATTTCTGTTCGGACCTGTGCTATTCAGAGGTAGATAAAGCCCTCGAACGACATCGTGAAGATTTGGTGACGGCATTGAGCATTCTACAACGGGAACTACCCAGGACCCTGGTCAACCTGGTGATACAACCTAGTAAGTGCAGAAGGTCCCGTGTTCGAATCCCACCATCGACAAAGAAAAAAAAAACTCATTTTTCGATTGCAAATATTTCAACGGGTTACTTTCTGGTGTTCTCGTGTTAACTCCAGCACCTAAATCTGATGTGCCTCTTATCGCCCATCTGATGAGGGACACACTACGGGATGGGCATGCTACGACACAGACCTGTGAAGTCCAATGTTGTAGATGGTTAATAGCAGAAGGGTTTGTTCTTTTCTGAGCTCCGTTGAGGTTTGGGACTTCAATCTACTTCTGGCCAGCCTAGTTAGCTTGAATGGTAGCGCCTCTGCCTTATAAGCGCTAGGCCGCGGGTTCCATTCTAGGTCAGGGCAGATTTTATCCTGAAGGGCTAATATTCGTTCTAAGAACGCCTGGCTTTCTCCTATCCTGTCTTCCTTCTCTTCGATTTCGGGACGATAAGACCATAACAGTTACAGTTCCCTCTGTCAAACCTCTTTAAAAAAAAAAAAAATGATTGATTGATTGATACCTGTTTCAGATTTACATGTCCTAACAAGCGGTCAGTATCCGATCCAATGTAATCCTTCTTCTTCCTTCTCTTCCATCATTTTCTTTTTGAAAATGCAATGCTTAATGATTCTCGAGTAATTCGTTCTCTGAAAACATGTACGAGTATCTACTTACCTATACTTACTTTGTACTTTGTCAATTGTCCTTTCCATAACTCTATTGCTGAAAATGCAATGCTTGATGGTTTTTCCTTCTTCTGAAAACACTTACCTTCTTAATCTAGGTGAAATTACTGCACTGTAGTACCGGGGTGGGCATTTCAGACGAATTTTCTGTCAATATAAATAAAGGTGAAACTACTAGCCTCTTAAGCCGAGTGCTGAGTACTTGGAAGTAGAGGTAACTCTGTGTAGAATTATCTTGCTTTGAGAACGTTAGAGGAACAGCAGTGATCTGATTGGCTGATTTCAAAAAATTTAGCCAATCAGATTGCCTAATCCGAGAGTTAAACTTAAACCGAGTTTAAACTCACAGCTTTTAGTGACATATTCCACAAATCAATACCGTCCGCCCTGCGGTCCTAGAAACAAAGGCCTCTCATACGGGCCCTCCGCTTATCGAAGTTAGAAATCCCTCCTCCAGGGGTTTTAATCTGAGAAGTCCTATTAAAAAAATAAATCCATCTACCAACACACGAACCTCGGACCTTCCTGACTCAAGACGGGTATCCCAATCCCACCCGGTCATCAAGACCAGTAATTATGTACCACGGGTAAATTTCACAAGATTTAATAGGATAATATCTTATTTTTAAAAAAAATTATAATAAATCCATCTACCAACACTCGAACCTCGGACCTTCGCTACTCAAGACGGGTATCCCAATCCCACCCGGTCATCAAGACCAGTAATTATGTACCACGGGTAAATTTCACAAGATTTAATAGGATAATGATTTTGATCCCAGCTTTTAGTGACATATTCCACAAATCAATACCGCCCGCCCTGCGGTCCTAGAAACAAAGGCCTCTCATACGGGCCCTCCGCTTATCGAAGTTAGAAATCCCTCCTCCAGGGGTTTTAATCTGAGAAGTCCTATTAAAAAATAAATCCATCTACCAACACTCGAACCTCGGACCTTCGCTACTCAAGACGGGTATCCCAATCCCACCCGGTCATCAAAACCAGTAATTATGTACCACGGGTAAATTTCACAAGATTTAATAGGATAATTGGTCCGCTACAATGTATTCAGAAGTAAAATGGTCTTCTCAGAAACCCACATCCTTTTCACAAACCCATTAGAACGCTTTAAGTCGGAGTTAGAATTAGAACGCTTTAAGTCGGAGTTAGAATTAGAACGCTTTAAGTCGGAGTTAGAATTAGAACGCTTTAAGTCGGAATTAGAATTAAAACGCTTTAAGTCGGAGTTAGAATTAGAACGCTTTAAGTCGGAGTACTCGGAGGCCTATTCCACGAAAGACTTAAGTCCGATCTTTCCGCTTTTCAGTGTTACTTACCCGAGGCTGAGGCCTATAATGCGAAAGACTTAAATTTTAACGTTGGACTTTTCAGTATTTCTACGCTCCACGAAGGAAAATATCTTGCATTTTTCATTTCTCAACCTACCTACTCTGAACCATTATGCATTTTTCATTTCTTAGTCTACCTCGGTGGTGTAGTAAAGACGCTCGCCTGGTAATCAGGAGGGTGTGGGTTCAAATGTCCCTCATCAGATGAGTCTGAACTCTGCATTTCTCATTTCTTAGTCTACCTCGGTGGTGTAGTAAAGACGCTCGCCTGGTAATCAGGAGGGTGTGGGTTCAAATGTCCCTCATCAGATGAGCGAGAAGAGACTCAATATTTCCCATTTAGGTGCTAGGTCAACACGAGAAACAAT
Source organism: Diaphorina citri (assembly GCF_000475195.1). Classification (NCBI taxonomy): domain Eukaryota; kingdom Metazoa; phylum Arthropoda; class Insecta; order Hemiptera; family Psyllidae; genus Diaphorina; species Diaphorina citri. The sequence continues at coordinate 216,937 of NW_007377890.1, read as the reverse complement.
AAGACCTTAGCAGTGACAGTTCCCTCTGAAAAAACACCAAAAAAAATCTTCCACTTGGCCCCCTTCTTTTCCCGCCTCTCCTTCACTGGTCTAAACCTCGGTATTCATGGAATGCTATGAGTAAATATAATTTCATTTTCTATCTATAATTGCCAACCATCAGACTCTCCGTAGATACATACATAACTACTTACTTTAAATTTGCTTCCAACACGCGATCTTCTCGTCCAAGCTTTTTTTTAGGTCGCCTTGGAAATTGATAATTTGGGCACCAAGATTACTGTTGCTGATGCGATCATTTGGATATTTTAGAATTTAGAGGCCAAGGTTTGGTGTTGTTGATTTCGTCAAAGTAAGATTTAAGATATGGACTTTGAAGTTTGAAGTAACGAGTGGTGAAGGAATATGTAGCAACAATAATATCCCGTTCACATTGAACGAATTTTTCTTTGCACGAAGTTACAATTCTTTGGAATTTTTCTTCGTTGGCACGATCTTTCTCAAGTTGCTGAACCCTGTATAACTGTATGTGTACAAGAAGGTCTTCGCGAACCAAGTTTAAAACAAGAAAGAATTCAACCAGCTAGTGGCGTCTCTTATATTGGTATGTACTTTTCTTTTTCCTCTGGTAATGCCACCACTGGCCGTCAATAGATGAAAGTACATAGCTACCTACTCAATTGTCCTCATGGGGCTGAGTGCACCCCGAGCTCCAAGAGTCGAAAAAAACTTTGACCCCGCCCGGAAATCGAACCAGGGACCACCGGAGTGAAAATTATCGTGATACCCACTCGGGCAGGGGGGGTTGCTTCCACCTACTCTTCTTCTCCTTTGTCTTTTCCCATGTCCAGACGGGGACGGTGCTTTTCGTCAGCCTCTCAATCAGCCCTAGGGTGATTGCTTTGGGCTGACATTTGGTTTTGACTACAAAGAAGCTGCTCCTTTTGCAAAACCCCACCCCATAAGGTTTGGTGTTGTTGATTTCGTCAAAGTAAGATTTAAGATGTGGACTTTGAAGTTTGAAGTAACGAGTGGTGAAGGAATATGTAGCAACAATAATATCCCGTTCACATTGAACGAATTTTTCTTTGCACGAAGTTACAATTCTTTGGAATTTTTCTTCGTTGGCACGATCTTTCTCAAGTTGCTAAACCCTGTATAACTGTATGTGTAGGTACAAGAAGGTCTTCACGAACCAAGTTTAAAACAAGAAAGAATTCAACCAGCTAGTGGCGTCTCTTATATTGGTAATGTACTTTTCTTTTTCCTCTGGTAATGCCACCACTGGCCGTCAATAGATGAAAGTACATAGCTACCTACTCAATTGTCCTCATGGGGCTGAGTGCACATCGAGCTCCAAGAGTCGAAAAAAACTTTGACCCCGCCCGGAAATCGAACCAAGGACCACCGGAGTGAAAATTATCGTGATACCCACTCGGGCACGGGGGGGTTGCTTCCACTTACTCTTCTTCTCCTTTGTCTTTTCCCATGTCCAGACGGGGACGGTGCTTTTCGTCAACCTCTCAATCAGCCCTAGGGTGATTGCTTTGGGCTGACATTTGGTTTTGACTACAAAGAAGCTGCTCCTTTTGCAAAACCCCACCCCAAGGCTGAGTGCACCCCGAACTCCAAGCTCCAAGAGTCGAAAAAACTTTGACCCCGCCCGGAAATCAAACCAGGGACCACCGGTGTGAAAATTATCGTGATACCCACTCGGGCACGGGGGGTTGCTTCCATTTACTCTTCTTCTCCTTTGTCTTTTCCAATGTCCAGACGGGGTCGGTGCTTTTCGTCAGCCTCTCAATCAGTCCTAGGGTGATTGCTTTGGGCTGACATTTGGTTTTGACTACAAAGAAGCTGCTCCTTTTGCAAAACCCCACCCCACGCCACTGCCATCAGCGTATTTAGGTAAATCGGAATGTTTAACTTATGCAACCTGGTGAATTTATTTTCGACGCTGCACATAAACTGTCTCTTAATGACCCCACGTGGCGAGGTAATTACCCGTCTGGTACTGGCAGTGGGCTCATTAATTTGACCTGTTTCCTGGGTAAGTACCTGCTAGCTACTAGCGTACCTGAAGAGCACAGGTTCAAGTAGCTGTACAGACAAGCGCCGTCTTTTTCTTTTTTCTACCGAAGTTTTTCTTCTTCTTCTTCTCCTCCTCCTCTTCTCATTTTTTTTTTTAAGATTGTACCTCGGCACCACTTTGCAATACGTCAAGACACATTCTTTCACATTTATACCTATACAAGAACGGAAAAGCTTAGTTAGACAATTTCCGCCCTGGCCGAGCTTCGAACCCGGCACCTCCGGGTTGAAAGTCAGTGCTCTTGACCACTCGGCTACAGAGGTGGGCTTTTTCCGTATCCCTGATCTGAGCCAACCTAATAAACTCAATTATGGAGTTAGAATTAGAACGCTTTTAAGTCGTGAGTTAGAATTAGAACGCTTTAAGTCGGAGTTAGAATTAGAACGCTTTATGTCGGAATTAGAATTAGAACGCTTTAGGTCGGAATTAGAATTAGAACGCTTTAAGTCGGAGTTAGAATTAGAACGCTTTAAGACGGAGTTAGAATTAGAACGCTTTAAGTCGGAGTTAGAATTAGAACGCTTTAAGTCGGAGTTAGAATTAGAACGCTTTAAGACGAAGTACTCGGAGGCCTATTCCACGAAAGACTTAAATCCGATCTTTCCGCTTTTCAGTGTTATTTACCCAAGGCTGAGGCCTATACCACGAAAGACTTAAATTTTAACGTTGGACTTTTCAGTATTTCTACGCTCCACGAAGGAAAATATCTTGCATTTTTCATTTCTCAACCATCTTGTATCGGTAACAACGTCCCGAGGGATTTATTTTTCGAAACTGAAAATTTTCAGAGGTTATCCCTGTACCCCGCTGTATGTGCCATGGTTTCCCTCTGCATCGATGGTGAGGCGAGAGGCTTCACCTTGGTGAAGGTGAAGGGCGACGGGGCGCATAAAAAAAGGTGAAAACTAAATCGCGTAAGACAAATAGATGGGGAGGACACTAGGTTTTTATCAAGAGACAAAATGCAGAATAGCACGCTACCATATTCTTCAGTTCGGAGGGCAGGATTCACATTCTTTGCTTCCTCACTCAGCATGGGCATGTCCGGGACGGAGTTGCATGCGCACGCCATCCGCTCGGACATCGTCGCTCACGTTCCTCAACCGGGTTGAGGACTACCTTACCAGGAGTCCATCTGCCTCGCGGGTGAGGCATCCGCGACTCCTGGTAGGTATGCTCAGTTCATATTAGCTAATGCCCATCTCTCACAATCAGACCTCTGACAGACCTAGGTAAAGGTCAGACAGTCTGAAGGTGAGTGGCGGAAAAATTTTGAGACCTAGGTCTTTCAGACGGTCTGACAAACGGTCTGATTGACTAACATAATTATTTAAAAGTTCATGAAGTCAAAACTTCAATTTCATTCAGCCAATGTATGGTGCCAATTTCCATCTGTTGTTAATTTAGCTAATGTCCATCTCTCACAATCAGACCTCTGACAGAACTAGGTAAAGGTCAGACAGTGTGAAGGTGAGTGGCGGAAAAATATTGAGACCTAGGTCTCTCAGACGGTCTGAATCTTTTCGTGCCACACACGTTCCGACTGTCTCTGACAAACGGTCTGAGTGACTAACATAATTATTTAAAAGTTCATGAAGTCAAAACTTCAATTTCATTCAGCCAATGTATGGTGCCAATTTCCATCTGTTGTTAACTGTGTTTCAATACGTTATAAACTCATGAACAATATAGGTACCAATTCCATAAAAAAAGGTAAAAACGAAATCGCGTAAGACAAATAGATAGGGAGGACAATGGTTTTTATCAAGAGACAAAATGCAGAATAGCACGCTACCATATTCTTCAGTTCGGAGGGCAGGATTCACATTCTTTTAAATCGCGTAAGACAAATGGATGGGGAGGACAATGGTTTTTATCAAGAGACAAAATGCAGAATAGCACGCTACCATATTCTTCAGTTCGGAGGGCAGGATTCACATTCTTTGCTTCCTCACTGGTCGGATCATAAGCAACCGGAGTCTTGCGGTACTGCACCGTCACACTCTTACAATAGTTGTCGTACCACGTACGATATTCTTGGGAATTATAGTACTCAAGAGGGGTACGGTATTTTCCTACTGTATCTTGTGTTTCATCAGTCTCCATTTCAATGTCTTCATCAGTACTGAGTTCACCATCTTCTCTGTCTTCTTCTATCTCTCCTTCTTCTCCGTCGGAGCCCTGGGGAGAAAAGACAGAGGCTGGGTAAGTACCTGCTAGCTACTAGCGTACCTGAAGGGCAAAGGTTCAAGTAGCTGTACAGACAAGCGCCGTGTTTTTCTTTTTTCTTACCGAAGTTTTCCTTCTTCTTCATTTTCTTATCTTTTTTTTTCCAAGATTGTACCTCGGCACCACTTTGCAATACGTCAAGGCACATTCTTTCACATTTATACCTATACAAGGACGAAAAAGCTTAGTTGGACAATTTCCGCCCTGGCCGAGATTCGAACCCGGCACTTCCAGGTTGAAAGTCAGTGCTCTTGACCACTCGGCTACAGAGGTGGGCTTTTTCCGTATCCCTGATCTGAGCCAACCTAATAAACTCACGTCTTTATCAGTTTCCATTTCAACGTCTTCATCAGTACTGAGTTCACCATCTTCTCTGTCTTCTTCTATCTCTCCTTCTTCTCCGTCGGAGCCCTGGGGAGAAAAGACACAGCGTGAGAAAGGAAGGGTTCCGTCACCACACGCAAGTGGTGTGGTTTACCCACCTAGAGCACGAGTCCTAGCGGTTATGTTCAAGTTAAGGCCGCTAAACTGTCCAATCAGGTCAGACTCGAGACTGCTGGAGGTTACCTGAAAACAAAAACGGAGATTTGGTTAGGCAGTTGCAAATGATTGTAGATAAGCGATACACAAGATATAAAAGATTGTAGAATGTATCAGAAGAGATTCACGCCAAGCGCCAAGACAAATTTTATGTACCTAACAATCCAATGTTTCACTAAGTGGCGTGCAGTGTGGAGATAGTGGTGTGGTGGAGCGTGGAGAGAAACCTCAGGATGAGGCTGAGTCAGCTGAGTGGACTGTCGTGAAGAGAAGGGGCCGTCCACCGACCAAAACCCGATTGAGGAGCCCGCCATTCATATTGACGCCGTTGATACCATTGATTGTCCTCGCTACTTGACAAAAAGGGCAGAAGAGTTGTGTATAAAATATAAAAGATTGTAGAATGTAGGATATAAAAGATTGTAGAATGTATCAGAAGAGATTCACGCCAAGCGCCAAGACAAATTTTATGTACCTAACAATCCAATGTTTTACTAAATTCCAGAGAAATCAAATTATGGTTTACAATTGAGGGGTTTCATGTAAAAAATTACTTATAATTATCTAAGCCTTATCTAAGATATAACAAGTTTTTGTGTCAAACACAACAATTCCTTTGATATAAGTTCTTCTTGTACATACCTCTGAAACAGTTTGTTTGGTTTGATTTGTGTTGACATCTTTCTTTTCTACATCCTCTGGTTCATCAGGGAGATCAGAACTGGATGAAACGTCAGACAACATATCAGTGTCAGGTAATGGTGTGACTAAACCTGGAAAAAAAGGTTTTGATAAATGAGTATTATTTTATTATTATGTTAAGGCGGTCTCTTCTTCCCTATTACAATATACACAATAGCTTTCATGATAGGTAAGTATAGCTTTCATTTTCTAACATAGGTATGTTATTTCAAGAGAATACCATACCTTGACTTGCTCCAACAACTTCCCCGCTAGCACCAAGGCCAACGTTGGATGTGGATATGGTTTACAATTGAGGGGTTTCATGCACAAAATTACTTATAATTATCTAAGACTTATCTAAGATATAACAAGTTTTTGTGTCAAACACAACAATTCCTTTGATATAAGTTCTTCTTGTACATACCTCTGAAACAGTTTGTTTGGTTTGATTTATGTTGACATCTTTCTTTTCTACATCCTCTGGTTCATCAGGGAGATCAGAACTGGATGATACGTCAGACAACATATCAGTGTCAGGTAATGGTGTGACTAAACCTGGAAAAAAGGTTTTGATAAATGAGTATTATTTTATTATTATGTTAAGGCGGTCTCTTCTTCCCTATTACAATATACACAATAGCTTTCATGATAGGTAAGTATAGCTTTCATTTTCTTATATAGGTATGTTATTTCAAGAGAATACCATACCTTGACTTGCTCCAACAACTTCCCCGCTAGCACCAAGGCCAACGTTGGATGTGGAATTAATATCAGAGGAAATGAAAGTAATAATTATCACATACATTGAATTAACTTCTTTTCCCCTTTTCTTCTTTTTTGTGAAGAAATTGAAGAATGTTCAAGAGTGGTTCAAAAATAAGCGAGAGGTAAAAACCAAGCTATCTGCAGACTGTCATGTCTGTAAAAACCAAGTTATCTGTCAAGTGTCTTGATAAGGGGTTTATGTCTACAGCTACAGAATAATTAGACTTCAATGACAACATTCTCAAGAGTAAACAACTTGCCCAGGGTGTAACACTTGTCTTCCATGTATCAGAGAGTTGTAGATTAAATGATGTGGAATTTAATTGAGGTTTAACAGCATCTTGCTTTGTTTTAACAGATTGATTATTTGAAGCCTGCTGGGTAGGTTGTACTTGGGAATGGAACTCAAACTTTTTCTCTTGTTCATTGTAATAGTAATAGCTAGATGTATTGCCATCATAGTAGAGTCCCAGCTCCTGTAAAATAAATGATAGTGCTTATTTATAGTGCTAATATAGGGCCATAGAGAGTCTTCTTAAAATAGAGGATATTACAAAATGCACATTATAAATTGTAATGGAGTGTAATCAGTAGGTAATAGGTAAACTTGAATCAATCTGATCAGTAGCTGTAGTAAAAATTTGTTCCAATCAAAACTTCTTTCTTTACCGCTCCTTTCTTTCTTACTTAAGTTCTTCAATGTGTTTCCTTTTACTTATAGAATTCCACACATGGCCTTGTTGCTTAGTGTGTGAATAAATAAATTAATTTTTTTTAAGAGGTTTGACAGAGGGAACTGTAACTGCTATGGTCTTATCGTCCCGAAATCAAAGAGAGAAGGAAGACAGGATAGGAGGTTTAACTTAAACAACATTATTCACTTAAGGTCAAATTGTGACACTAAACTTAAGGATGTAAATATTTGTCCACCTAAGGACAATGTCCTAACATTGTTCCAATCAAAACTTCTTTCTTTGCCGCTCCTTTCTTTCTTACTTAAGTTCTTCCATGTGTTTCCTTTTACTTATAGAATTCCACACATGGCCTTGTTGCTTAGTGTGTGAATAAATAAATTAATTAACTTACAGAATTATAATAATAGCCAGTATTATAATCATAATACAGGCCAGACACAGGCTCGTAAACAAAGCCTGATTTCTGTACAGCACTGTGGGCAGCTTGAACTATTTCCTCTTTGAACGAGTTAATATCTATGCCACCTCTGTTGAAAATAATAATACTAAAAAAAGAAAACCCTTTTCTAATCAATTAGAATCAGAAAAAAATAAGATTGGGAATTCATGTTTCAACAAGTATTTTAACAAGTAGGTGAATTTCGAAAATAATAATACTAAAAAACGAAAACCCTTTTCTAATCAATTAGAATCAGAAAAAAATAAGATTGGGAATTCATGTTTCAACAAGTATTTTAACAAGTAGGTGAATTTTTGTTGGAGCAAATTACTGGTGGTTTTTCAAGTCAGCTGTACATTGCGGAGATTCATAGGTTAATAAAAAGTTCAAGTTAATAAAAATCAGAGAGTAAAAATCTACCTCAATCTAAATTGCTTTTCAATAAAACCTACAACCTAACTACATTAAACACTGGGTACACAGAGTCTTTTTTACGGAATGCAGTACAACAGGTATACAAAAAAATCTTCAGTCTTGAGAATAATACTATAAAATAAAACCACAAGTAAACAAATAATAAAAATCAAAATTAAAGAAAAAGACATAATAGACAAGAAATATTAAAAACAAAAGGTTTCAATTAAAATGAACAAAACTGGGTGAAATGATGAGCTTGTAAAACCAAAACTCACCTCGAGAAAGGAAAGTAAATAGGTAGACGCAGTAAAAATAGGAGAATGGCTTTTCAATTTGTCCGAGCTATTTCAGAGTATAGAGAGATTCATAGGTTAATAAAAAGTTCAAGTTAATAAAAATCAGAGAGTAAAAATGTACTTCAGTCTAAATTGCTTTTCAATAAAACCTACAACCTAACTACATTAAACACTGGGTACACAGAGTCTTTTATATGGAATGCAAAAAAAAATCTTCAGTCTTGAGAATAATACTATAAAATAAAACCACAAGTAAACAAAATTAAAGAAAAAGACATAATAGACAAGAAATATTAAAAACAAAAGGTTGCAATTAAAATGAACAAAACTGGGTGAAATGATGAGCTTGTAAAACGAAATCTCACCTCGAGAAAGGAAAGTAAATAGGTAGACGCAGTAAAAATAGGAGAATGGCTTTTCAATTTGTCCGAGCTATTTCAGAGTATACTCGTAGGTATCTTGTTCGCTGTTCCAGATAATAAGGGTTATTGCAACACATGGTCTCAGGTCTCAGCTCACAGGTACAAGGTCCCAGCTCGCAGTTCACCATCTTCTCTGTCTTCTTCTATCTCTCCTTCTTCTCCGTCGGAGCCCTGGGGAGAAAAGACACAGCGTGAGAAAGGAAGGACCTCTTCTCTGAGTCATTTTCTATAACCTGATTTGGCTCCATTGGTTTCTAATTTCATGCACAGTATTGCACAGACCAAGAAAATCCTACATGAATGTTTCACAGGTAAGTAAGTTTATACAAAAAGGCACATAGTTCACAACAAATTCATGGAGAGTTTAAAAAAGAGACAGTTACATTTAGAAATCTAGGCGCACGGCAGTGCGCCAGGCCAAGTTCCGGCCTGAGCACGCCAGTGTGTATATTACACGAAGCATTTCGACGCATTTTTAGTTTCTAATTTCATGCACAGACCAAGAAAATCCTACATGAATGTTTCACGGGTAAGTTTATATAAAAAGGCACATAGTTCACAACAAATTCATGGAGAGTTTAAAAAAGAGAAAGTTACATTTAGAAATCTAGATTATAGCCCTAATTTAGAAAATTGTTAGAAGAAACAAGAAAAAGGGAAAAGCATACCTGCAGCCTGCAGTAGGCCCAATGGTATCTACTTTTTTTTTCAAGATTTGATTTTGATAATTTTCAAAAATTCGCGGCACATTAGATACCAGACGCCATTTTGGATTTAAGGCCCGTTCACACGATCACCGATGTTGCATGCTTTTTAACGTGCATTCCTATCGATGGTTTTTTGCCCGCGAATTTAAATTTTACAGATCAAAAATTTCTGAGAAAAACTTCCGTGTTAGGTGAGGTACCTAGGTAGCGACAGCTAGTATTATACTCTGAAGTTATCAACACACTTCGCTAGTTGGTTTTCCCTGTCCGAATAAAAAAAATAATAATGTAAATAAATAAATATCTTGGCTTTATTTGTAAATCAATAGGTAGATAGGTAGATTCACACGATCACCGATGTTGCGTGCTTTTTAACGCGCATTCCTATCGGTTTTTTGCCCGCGAATTTAAATTTTACAGATCGAAAATTTCTGAGAAAAACTTCCGTGGTAGGTAAGCTAGTAGGTACCTAGGTAGCGACAGCTAGTATTATACTCTGAAGTTATCAACACACTTCGCTACTTGGTTTTCCCTGTCCGAATAAAAAAAATAATAATGTAAATAAATAAATATCTTGGCTTTATTTGTAAATCAATAGGTAGATAGGTAGAGATTATAGCCCTAATTTAGAAAATTGTTAGAAGAAAAAGGGAAAAGCAATAAAAGCATACCTGCAGTAGAATAGTACTTTTTTTTTCAAGATTTGATTTTGATAATTTTCAAAAATTCGCGGCACATTAGATACCAGACGCCATTTTGGATTTTTTTTAAGGCCCGTTCACACGATCACCGATGTAGCGTGCTTTTTAACGCGCATTCCTATCAATGGTTTTTTGCCCGCGAATTTAAATTTTACAGATCGAAAATTTCTGAGAAAAACTTCCGTGGTAGGCAAGGTACCTAGGTAGCGACAGCTAGTATTATACTCTGAAGTTATCAACACACTTCGCTACTTGGTTTTCCCTGTCCGAAACTAATAAATCTATGTGGTGGTGTGTTTGAAATAAAACTCCAATACAATGCCAAGCTAGAGAACAGCAGGATAGCGAACAGAATTATTCCCAACAGAAATGAACGATAACTGGAATGATGAGATTTCCTCTGTACTGCCATGTTTTCTGTTTTTACCGATCCGTCTTCATTTACTTCTTTGTTTAATTTTCTTTGATACATAATATTTTCTGCATTCTTGTTTCATTTAATTGAACCTGAAAAGAAAAGTCTTTGAAAAGGAAAGCATTCAGACATTCACTTGGGGTTTTGTATAGGCCTTCTTTTTTCCCCCAGCTAGTCCTAGCACCACAGATTTTTCTTCAAGGCAAGCAAGGTATACTAGTGTACATTTCTCCTTACAATACTTACATAATAGTTCAGAATCAGAACCAAGATGACATTTGATCCTTTTTATTACATCAACCAGTATCAGTTGTGGTTACCTAGGACCTACTTATTCAATAGCCTTGAATCTCATTCCCATTATACTACAAAAGGTTGATTAGATTAGGAAGAATACTTTGTTAAAAGCACTTAATTTACCAACTTTTAACTAACTTAACTTACCTATTACAGAATTATTTCTTGATTTTAAATCTTTCAGGATCCTTTGTATGTAGACATCTACTGAAATGATTTGCTCGATCGCTCGGAACTCTTTGTTTACATTCGCGAAGTTGGCATTCGATTGAAATATCACCCGATTGCGGAGATCGGGCATTTCATCAGAACAACATTTGATTTTAAATCTTTCAAGATCCTTTGTATGTAGAGATCTACTGAAATGATTGGAATTGGAAATGGTAACTCGGAACTCTTTGTTTACATTCGCGAAGTTGGCATTCGATTGAAATATCACCCGATTGCGGAGATCGGGCATTTCATCAGAACAACAACAAAAATTAACCAGCTTCACATTTATGACTCTTATCACGAATATCACGCCTTATCAGTTCAAGATTGCAAGATTCCGAATAGATCAGTTGCGCTTACTTGGGTGGTGTTTCAAAGTCATAGAGCAGGAAAAATGAGGACCAACGGAATTTTTCTTTTCCTTCTACGACTTCTAGATCCCGAGATAAATCGATTAAAAAAATGCCGGTAAATCGTGAACTTTGACGTCACGGCATACGCTCCCGTAGGCGATGACGTCACATCAAATGTCCCGAGCAAAGCTCCCTCGCAGGCAACGCATTAATGTGTTTGTGCGCATACGTTTCTGCGCAGTTCTTTCTGCTCCTCCGCTAGCGCGCTTGCATAGTGGCGCTACCTAACGGACGAAAAAAATTCAATTATTTTACCAAGTGTGTGTACCTACAAAATGAATTAACAAAAAATTATTCCATTGATTGATCAATTGAATTTTAGCTACTAATTAAAGCAAGCCAGACTATCGTAGCACGCCTGAATTGTAACCACTATATCGCGGGTTCGATTCCCGCCCGGGACGAAATTCTAAACAGATGAGTTTTGTTCTCGGAACGGCTGCCTTTCTCCTATCATATCTTCCTTCTCTCTTTGCTTTTGAACGATAAGACCTCAGCAGTTACAGTTATCAAAAAACAGGCCTGGACTCCCTAGGGAACTCACCTTTAGGCAAGTTCTCCCACTTGAAGTGCAATCCCCAGTTGAATCCACCCCTCACCAGAGCAGATGAGGTGTACTGGAGTGGGAGATAGGATGGGTTTGATGAAGTCTTCACTGGAGTTGAGAGTGCCTGAGGAGAGTTGAAAGATGACTAACGCGGATACGCGAGAGATTTATTAAATCTAATAAATTAAAATAAACTAATTACTTACTTAATTAAAAATGATTTTTAATGTTTCAATTATTTTACCAAGTGTGTGTACCTACAAAATGAATTAACAAAAAATTATTCCATTGATTGATCAATTGAATTTTAGCTACTAATTAAAGCAAACTATCGTAGCACGTCTGCCTTGTAACCACTATATCGCGGGTTCGATTCCCGCCCGGGACGAAATTCTAAACAGATGAGTTTTGTTCTCGGAACGGCTGCCTTTCTTCCTATCCTGTCTTCCTTCTCTCCTTGCTTTTGAACGATAAGACCACAGCAGTTACAGTTATCAAAAAACAGGCCTGGACTCCCCAGGCAACTCACCTTTAGGCAAGTTCTCCCACTTGAAGTGCAATCCCCAGTTGAATCCACCCCTCACCAGAGCAGACGATGTGTACTGGAATGTATCAGCATTGATAATATCTATGATGGGCACTGTCACAGTGTTTGTTCTCTCAGCGATGGGTACTAACAAGGGCTCCAACCAGTGGGTATTCACTTCGATATGAGAGTCTAGGAACACCAAAACCTGAGGAGAGAGTATTGAAGTTATATAGGAAGTAGACTCTTTCTAGATTTAAGGAAAACATGTACTTGGATTTTACTGATGTGTGGGATACAGTAGAAGTTGGGAAATGCCAGTCACATTCTGTTCTAGATGGAAGATAGCACTAGTAAGGTTCTATTTATTTAAATAAAGAGAAAAAGTAAATCTCAAGAGGGTCATAACATTGCTATTACTTAAACAGCTGCAACAAAAAAAAGTGTACATAGCCCTCTACAACTTACCTTTCCAGTAGCATACTTGGCACCAAACATCCTGGCACGAATCAGTCCTTCCCTCTTACTTGTCCTATACAGATGAACTCTACCATTGTTCAACCCCTTCACAAAAGTTTCCACCTCTCCATGCAGGTTGGAAGGGTATTCACTGAAGTCATTGACCAAAATGATCTCGTGAAGTAAAGACTGACCAGTTCTAGACAGTAAAGTCTGAACAGAACGGTACAGAGTGGCAGGGTGCTCATTGTAAAAGCAGATGATCACAGATGTTGATGGCAAAGTAGACGGGAAGGTTTGATTGGCACATCTGGAAATCAAAAACTTTTTAGAGTCAGGTCTCTGAGAAAATTATGAAATCACTGGGAAATGGCCCAGTAGGCATACTTTCCTTGAGCATATCATCGGTGTCTGTCTGAATTGCCACATGCTGAACCTCTTTCTTTATCTGCAAACAATAATGGCAAAATGAATAAGAACTCATTTGAGAAAATAATGAAAGCAAAATGAGTATGAACTTATTTGAGATATACTTACATTATACTCATGTGAGAATCAAACCTATGACCTATCAACTTGCAAGGCTGGGTTTAAGTTCAGGGTCATGTCCAGGATTTTCCAATGAGTCAAAACAGTGAAATACTTGGCCTTCAGTAAATGAGAAAAATCAAGCTCAATGTGGGGACCCAGGTTGCCTTGCCCCCTTAAATATGGCCCTGTTTCAATTAATAGTTTTTTCTTCAATTTACAATGGGTACAGTGCTACAGTGGATAGTCTACAAATTAGGTAAGTAGGTACCAACCTGTTTGAATCTCTCGTGTAGGATTTCTACTTTTCTTGAGTAAAACATAAATATAGGTACCTACTATACTAACCCTTAAAGTAAAAAAGGGGGCTTCACTGCAGTCAAGTCTTTACATAGGTAATCATACTTATGACATTCTTGGTTTGGATCAAAAGTACATAATGATGTAGTAATTCATTAGGTAATTTGACTTTCCCTTTTGTTACCCCCAAGATTCTTCTGGATTTCTTATTAAAACATATGATATCTCACCATCTTTGTTATCAGGCTCAGCCTGATAAACTGGTTGGGCTTTAAGATGGGATTTTTGGTGTTCACTAATAAATGTATGTGGTGGTGTGTTTGAAATAAAACTCCAATACAAGGCCAAGCTAGAGAACAGCAGGATAGCGAACAGAATTATTCCCAACAGAAATGAACGATAACTGGAATGATGAGATTTCCTCTGTACTGCCATGTTTTCTGTTTTTACCGATCCGTCTTGATTTACTTCTTTGTTTAATTTTCTTTGATACATAATATTTTCTGCATTCTTGTTTCATTTAATTGAACCTGAAAAGAAAAGTCTTTGAAAAGGCAAGCATTCAGACATTCACTTGGGGTTTTGTATGGGCCTTCTTTTTCCCCCCAGCTAGTCCTAGCACCACAGATTTTTCTTCAAGACAAGCAAGGTATACTAGTGTACATTTCTCCTTACAATACTTACATAATAGTTCAGAACCAAGATGACATTTGATACTTTTTATTACATCAACCAGTATCAGTTGTGGTTACCTAGGACCTACTTATTCAATAGCCTTGAATCTTATTCCCAATATAGTACAAAAGGTTGATTAGATTAGGAAGAATACTTTGTTAAAAGCGCTTAATTTACCAACTTTTAACTAACTTAACTTACCTATTACAGAATTATTTCTTGATTTTAACCCCCGTATGTATGAAAACTTATAAGCTTAACTTAAGATGAAAAATCTTGCTTAAGTTAAACTTTAGTTCAAAATGGTATGTATACTCGTAAAATTTCTAGCCAAAACCAAATGTTGGCCCAAAGCAATCACCCTGGTTAGGGCTGATTGAGAGGCTGACGAAAAACGCCTACCCCGTCTGTACACGGGAAAAGGTGAAGAAAAAGAAGAAGATGATGATGATTATTATTATTTTTTTTTTTTTTCATTCCAGGCAAATGTGCTACACATGCCATAGTGTTTGCTCGTCTTATCACACCAGATTCTGTAGATCATGGCTTACATGCATTCCTTGTGCCGATTAGAGATCCTAAAACTCTGCTTCCCTACCCAGGAGTTACGGTGGGGGATTTGGGTGAGAAAATCTCCCTGAACGGTGTCGATAATGGGTAAGTGCCAGTCTTGGTGAATGTAGCTTAACTTCAGTGATTCATTCGGACGTCAAATCGCGCACTTGTCTTTACCAAAAAGGATTTCAAATCTCGCCTTAACCAGACCTTTAAAGGGAGAACAACCAACCCTACCTAAACCTAACTGGGCTTCGGCAGTTTTTCCAAAAGGGTTCAGTTTGCTTTAATTTTTTCAAACTTTACTTTACTTTCCGTGTCCAATCCAATGATTTGCAGCAAAGATGACCTTGTCATTAACTAATACCAAATCTTGAATAGTACAGGGGCAAATCAGCCAGGTGTTCAGGATTCTGCTCTGCACCACCTAACACTTTCGTTGTTGTCGAGGAGCCCCCACTTTTTCAGGTGCAAAACGATTGCACTACACAAATAGTTACTTGGTTGTTTTAAAATCTCCCCAGGTTCATCATGTTCAATCATTACGGGATTTTAGGCCTGACACACATTGCAAGCGTAGTCGCGCGACATTTAGTTCGTCTGGCTAGGGGACGATAAACAGAGAGTATACTAGCGTCTAACTGTGTGACTATAAACAGGGTGAAAAACAGCTAATCCTAACCAGCCTAGCTAGCTGGCAGTTTCAAAGGGTTACCTCTGCTTAGAAGAATAAGCACAAGTCCTCATGATCGTTGACTGCGGTTCAGGACGAGCCAATTGTATGGCTGACAGAGAAGATATTTTTTCTCTATTCTGCCATCACCAATCGGCTAAAGCTGCTACTACAACAACAAGATAAATTGCACATTATTTATTTTATTTCTTAGAAATGAGAAAAATATCTAGATAATGTTCTCCTGTCAATTTTCATACGAGTTTTTGATTAATATAATATTATAATTTTATCATATATCTACGGGATTCCGCGCGACAATCTGTTGAACAAAACGGGGGACGTTACACCAGAGGGCACCTACACCAGTCCCTTCCGGGACCCAGGCAAGCGGTTTGGTTCATCCCTGGGGGCGCTGTCTACAGGCAGAGTCAGTATTATTGGGTTCTGTGTGGCGTACCTGTCCAAAGCTATTACCATAGCCGTACGATATGCTGGTGTGAGGAGACAGTTTGGACCTCCTAAGCAAGGTGAGTCAATAGTGAGCATTTATACTGCTCGAAATTTTCCTATTCTCTTGGGCCTTGAAGTTGAAGTAGTGGTCCAAAACCTTACGGTTACGCGTAAAATATGGGTCTAGTGGTCTCACTGTTACCGAAACACAAATCCCTCGCCTTTTTTATGAACTCTGAACAAGAGAGATCTTATCGTCCCGAAATCGAAGAGAGGAGAAAGCGAGGCGTTCCTACAAAGAACCTTATCAGTTCAGAACTTGTGACCTAGCGGTTACAAGGCTTGCGCGTTACACTCCAAGGTCTTGGGTTCGGAAGAGATTAGGTTCGTTCTCAGAACGGCTGGCTTTCTCCTATCCTATCTTCCTTTTCTCTTTGCTCATCCGCTTTCAGTCATAGTTTTCTTTATCAAATCTCTCAGTAAAAAAATGGACCCAATGCAATACTTTAGTAATAAAAAGTAATTAAACTATGTATCTTATGAATTTATGAAGAATAATATCTTATCTAAAACATGACTTGTGTTGACTCTGATATTTCCCCAGGGTCGGACTCGGAGCCCGAAGAGCTCCCAGTGCTGGAGTACGAACTCCTCCAGTGGCGTCTGTTTCCACACCTGGCCGCTGTCTACATGCTACGAGTATTCTCCGACTATTTCACACGTGAAATGGGCCGCTTTCAAATGAAACTGATGGAGGGGGGCGGCGATAAAGACTATTTGGGCGCCATGGGGGCGGAAATCCACGCCCTGTCGAGTGCCGGCAAACCGCTGGCGGGATGGATTGCACGGGATGGCATTCAGGAATGTCGGGAGGCGTGTGGCGGACATGGGTATTTGAAAAGTGAGTTATTATCCTTATTAAGAACATTAATTTTTCTGTCAAGAACATTCCTGGCCAGCCTAGTTAGCTTGGTTGGTAGCGTCTGCCTTGTAAGCTGCGGGTTCGATTCCCGCTCGAGGCGGATTTTATCTTGAACGGATAGAGTTCGTTCTCGGAACGGCTGGCTTTCTCCTCGGTATCTGTTTCTCTTCCTCTTCGATTTCGGGAACGATAAGACCCTTAGCAGTTACCAGTTCCGCTCTATCAGAGCTCTTAAAAAAGAGACATTAATTCTTCTGAACTGCAACGAAGTTGGGAGTTGCGTATATAAAATTATTTCCAAGCATGGATTGGTCAGTTTTGGAAATTAATTCCTAACCTGTGAATAAAATCATGGGCATGATACGCATAAGGAAGTGTACCGTCGTACCTAATCATATTATTATTTAACACTTTTTTATATTTGGAATATTTATCATACATACGTTATGTAGCTGACGCAAAGACCCATCGTTTATGGACAAATGAAGCTGTCAAAAGATATGGGAAATATTGTGTTCGAAATACGCTCGACCCCCGTGGAATTTCAGCCTGCTTAAGGCTCGTTTTAACACACGTATAGGCGTTTTCATTCGATTTGGTTTCGTTTTCGGTCGCCATTTCTGTTTGAATTAAAAACCGATTGATTCTGGTTTCAAGCCTATCGGAATGGATCGAGAACGAACCGAATTAAACTGGTATACTTGTGTAACGCGAGTCTAAAGGTGTGTCCACATAGTCGTCGCGTCGGTCGATCGACATTGATTCGACCTGAACCACACTGCCTCGACAACATAGCTTCACCCTGTCGATCGACGGGCCAGTCGACTATGTTTGGACACCACCTTAACACAGTTAAAAAGTTAAAATTCCTCGTAGTTTCTCACGCGCTTTCCAATGTATTTAATTTCAGTCTGCCAGGTCTGGGTGTATAGCGCTGAGCATATTGACAACGGTAGCCGCCAACTGCTACGTACGAGGGGTACAACAAATGCTGTCTCGTTGCGACCAGCACCAGCCAATGGCTTCTGAAGCGGTCGAAACCCGTCAAAAAGCGGTCAAAATACCGCCAACCGCAGCACCTATTTTAACCAAACGTTTTGTGTTGCATCCTTGTCACATTTCTGAACTACATACCAAATTTCAATTCATCATAGTAGAGTCCCAGCTCCTGTAAAATAAATGATAGTGCTTATTTATAGTGCTAATATAGGGCCATAGAGAGTCCCTTTAAAATAGAGGATATTACAAAATGCACATTATAAATTGTAATGGAGTGTGATCAGTAGGTAATAGGTAAACTTGAATCAATCTGATCAGTAGCTGTAGTAAAAATTTTATCATTCAACTCAATTCTTTAACTTAAACAACATTATTCACTTAAGGTCAAATTGTGACACTAAACTTAAGGATGTAAATATTTGTCCACCTAAGAACATCATCCTAACATTGTTCCAATCAAAACTTCTTTCTTTACCGCTCCTTTCTTTCTTACTTAAGTTCTTCCATGTGTTTCCTTTTACTTATAGAATTCCGCACATGGCCTTGTTGCTTAGTGTGTGAATAAATAAATTAATTAACTTACAGAATTGTAATAATAGCCAGTATTATAATCATAATACAGGCCAGACACAGGTTCGTAAACAAAGCCTGATTTCTGTACAGCACTGTGGGCAGCTTGAACTATTTCCTCTTTGAACGAGTTAATATCTATGCCACCTCTGTCATTAGTAGGCATACTTTCCTTGAGCATATCATCAGTGTCTGTCTGAATTGCCACATGCTGAACCTCTTTCTTTATCTGCAAACAATAATGGCAAAATGAATAAGAACTCATTTGAGAAAATAATGAAAGCAAAATGAGTATGAACTTATTTGAGATATACTTACATTATACCCATGTGAGAATCACACCTATGACCTATCAACTTGCAAGGCTGGGTTTTAGTTCAGGGTCATGTCCAATGAGTCAAAACAGTGAAATACTTGGCCTTCAGTAAAGGAGAAAAATCAAGCTCAATGCCCTGTTTCAATTAATAGGCTGTCTGAATTGCCACATGCTGAACCTCTTTCTTTATCTGCAAACAATAATGGCAAAATGAATAAGAACTCATTTGAGAAAATAATGAGAGCAAAATGAGTATGAAGTTATTTGAGATATACTTACATTATACCCATGTGAGAATCAAACCTATGACCTATCAACTTGCAAGGCTGGGTTTTAGTTCAGGGTCATGTCCAGGATTTTCCAATGAGTCAAAACGGTGAAATACTTGGCCTTCATAAGGAGAAAAATCAAGCTCAATGTGGGGACCCAGGTTCCCTTGCTCCCCTAAATATGGCCCTGTTTTGATTAATAGGTTTTTCTTCAATTTACAATGGGTACAGTGCTACAGTGGATAAAATTAGGTAAGTAGGTACCAACCTGTTTGAATCTCTCGTGATATTTATGCAGCAGCTTCCTCTGTCGTTCAACAAGCTCTTGTAGTTTCCGAATGAACTCAAACACTTGCCGGTAATCTTTAAGCTCATTCTCAAACAATTTCATGATGTCATCTTCTACACTGGTAGAAGTTTTTTCACTCTTCTCTGAGTCATTTTCTATAACCTGATTTGGCTCCATTGGTTTCTAATTTCATGCACAGACCAAGAAAATCCTACATGAATGTTTCACGGGTAAGTTTATGCAAAAAGGCACATAGTTCACAACAAATTCATGGAGAGTTTAAAAAAGAGAAAGTTACATTTAGAAATCTAGATTATAGCCCTAATTTAGAAAATTGTTAGAAGAAAAAGGGAAAAGCATACCTGCAGTAGGCCCAATGGTACTTAGACTACCATTCTTACCGGTTCAATAAGTGCAGCACTATCAGGTAGACCTGATCAGGCGTACCTATCAGGTCTACCTGATAGTGAGTTGCTTGCCTTACCGGTTCAATAAGTGCAGCACTATTGGCTTCGTCCTTGCCCAGTGTTTGTCCTGCTTTCCATCCCATTTTACTTAACATCTAGACTACCATTCTTACCGGTTCAATAAGTGCAGCACTATCAGGTAGACCTGATCAGGCGTACCTATCAGGTCTACCTGATAGTGAGTGGCTGGCCTTACCGGTTCAATAAGTGCAGCACTATTGGCTTCGTCCTTGCCCAGTGTTTGTCCTGCTTTCCATCCCATCTTACTCAACATGCGGAATCCCTTGTTCTCATTGGGTATACTCTCCTCCATATGTGCCACCTGGGTTTTCTCACCCTCCACCAAACTTCCAACCTATGGAATAACAACATTAATTTAACAACCACCAAACTCCCAACCTATGGAATAACATTAATTTAACAACCACCAAACTACCAACCTATGGAATAACAACATTTGAATGATCAAACTCCAACACTTTTAAATGAACTTCACCAGGTTGCAACAAGTAGGTGAATTTTTATTGGAGCAAATTACTGGTGGTTTTTCAAGTCAGCTGTAGGTACATTGCGGAGATTCATAGGTTAATAAAAAGTTCAAGTTAATAAAAATCAGAAAGTAAAAATCTACCTCAGTCTAAATTGCTTTTCAATACAACCTAACTACATAAAACACTGGGTACACAGAGTCTTTTTTATGGAATGCAGTACAACAGGTATACAAAAAAATCTTCAGTCTTGAGAATAATACTATAAAATAAAACCACAAGTAAACAAAATTAAAGAAAAAGACAAAATAGACAAGAAATATTAAAAACAAAAGGTTACAATTAAAATGAACAAAACTGGGTGAAATGATGAGCTTGTAAAACCAAAACTCATCTCGAGAAAGGAAAGTAAATAGGTAGACGCAGTAAAAATAGGAGAATGGCTTTTCAATTTGTCCGAGCTATTTCAGAGTATAGGTATCTTGTTTTGGGATTCAGTACCCGTGAACTCGATCTTAGCGTGATGCTGGATGACAAATCAGTAGAGAGAGTTAAACATGTTGAAATTTTATGTTATGAACAGATCTTTGGCCATAACTAGAGGCCGAACACACATTCCACGAACCTGGGAATAATACTCTTGATCTACAATTCTACATTCTGAAAAGAAACTCTCTGGAAAGGAAAGTAAATAGGTAGACGCAGTAAAAATAGGAGAATGGCTTTTCAATTTGTCCGAGCTATTTCAGAGTATAGGTATCTTGTTCGCTGTTCCAGATAATAAGGGTTATTGCAACACATGGTCTCAGGTCTCAGCTCACAGGTACAAGGTCCCAGCTCGTATCTTTATGCTGAGCACACATCTCCATAACTATCACAGTGTTTTCTAATCTATTTTTAGATCCTAGGCACGTTCCAGTCGCAGGACTATAGATAGGGGTTTTATCCCGCAGGACAAAGTTCCACTCTTGACTGCCACCCATCTCATGACATTTGGTTAGCTTGGGCTTGGTTGCCCCCGCATCCAGACAGAGTAACTCAGCCAACACCAACTCACTCTTGTCTGTTTTCGACCAGCGTTGTGTTTTGCTAAGTTCGTCGCATTTTTTCAACACCAGGGGAGACCCTTTTGTTTTGTCTACTTTAGAAGTGAGACACAGGTCCGTGCCTGAGAGTCGAATGTGGAAGTGAGACGTGTAGTTGCGGGCACGAGAGTACCAGGGCTGGAACTTGGGCTGCTCCACCTGAGCCCATTTCTTCTTGAGTCTATCTTCATCATCGCTAGGTAGAATCATCTCAGGATAGACATTGTCTAGATACCACTTGAAGGATTTACATCCTAGACGAGCTCGGAGTTGTTTCACTCTTGACTGCCACCCATCTCATGACATTTGGTTAGCTTGGGCTTGGTTGCCCCCGCGTCCAGACAGAGTAACTCAGCCAACACCAATACTCTTGACTGCCACCCATCTCATGACATTTGGTTAGCTTGGGCTTGGTTGCCCCCGCGTCCAGACAGAGTAACTCAGCCAACACCAACTCACTCTTGTCTGTTTTCGACCAGTGTTGTGTTTTGCTAAGTTCGTCGCATTTTTTCAACACCAGGGGAGACCCTTTTGTTTTGTCTACTTTAGAAGTGAGACACAGGTCCGTGCTTGAGAGTCGAATGTGGAAGTGAGACGTGTAATTGCGGGCACGAGAGTACCAGGGCTGGAACTTGGGCTGCTCCACCTGAGCCCATTTCTTCTTGAGTCTCTCTTCATCATCGCTAGGTAGAATCATCTCAGGATAGACATTGTCTAGATACCACTTGAAGGATTTACATCCTAGACGAGCTCGGAGTTGTTTCCTATCAGTCACATCACCATAGTCTATGTTACGAGCTTCGGGTCTCTGCTTGAGGAAATGTTCGATGTATTCATCCATCCACACGTGCGCTACTCGTAGGGAATTTCTGAAAACATAAACACAACGTAAATTTAACGAAATTGGACCAAAAACTCTTTTATTGCTCGATTCATTCAATTCAATTCACTTTTATACGCGAACAAGAAGACGTGTAGTTGCGGGCACGAGAGTACCAGGGCTGGAACTTGGGCTGCTCCACCTGAGCCCATTTCTTCTTGAGTCTCTCTTCATCATCGCTAGGTAGAATCATCTCAGGATAGACATTGTCCAGATACCACTTGAAGGATTTACATCCTAGACGAGCTCGGAGTTGTTTTCTATCAGTCACATCACCATAGTCTATGTTACGAGCTTCGGGTCTCTGCTTGAGGAAATGTTCGATGTATTCATCCATCCACACGTGGGCCACTCGTAGAGAATTTCTGAAAACATAAACACAACGTAAATTTAACGATATTGGACCAAAAACTCTTTATTGCTCGATTCAATTCAATTCAATTCACTTTTATACGCGAACAAGTTATTTGAATTAAGCATGTTTGGAGGCGAGCGTGGAAATTTTTTGCAGCGCTGAATAAGAGTAGTTGATAAAAGAGTGAGGCTTTGAGTTCAAATCTCCAAACAAGGAAGAAACGCGTTCTGGACTACTCGAACATCACCGAAAGAGTTAGCTAGATAAGGTTTTCATCCATCATCTTAAGTAGTTGATAAAAGAGTGAGGCTTTGAGTTCAAATCTTCAAACAAGGAAGAAACGCGTTCTGGACTACTCGAACATCACCGAAAGAGCTAGATAAGGTTTTCATCCATCATCTTACCTGGTCAACGGATCTTCGTTGTGTCCATTGTTATAAGGTCGTCGAGATCGGAACACATGTCCTATGCGTGAACACGGAATCATCGCCAGGCTGCCTCCACACATCCAAATCCGAAACGATAGCTCCAGATTTTCGCCTCCCCATATCTCCAGACCAGCATCGTACTGACCGAGTGAATCGAAATATTGACGATCGATAGCGAACAAGCCCCCGGCCATGGTGGGAGATAGGATGGGTTTGATGAAGTCTTCACTGGAGTTGAGAGTGCCTGAGGAATACGAGTTGAAAGATGACTAACGCGGATACGCGAGAGATTTATTAAATCTAATAAATTAAAACAAATTAATCCTTGACGATCGATAGCGAACAAGCCCCCGGCCATGGTGGGAGATAGGATGGGTTTGATGAAGTCTTCACTGGAGTTGAGAGTGCCTGAGAAATGCGAGTTGAAAGATGACTAACGCGGATACGCGAGAGATTTATTAAATCTAATAAATTAAAACAAATTAATCACTTAATTAAAAATGATTTTTAATGTTTGAATTATTTTACCAAGTGTGTGTACCTACAAAATGAATTAACAAAAAATTATTCCATTGATTGATCAATTTATTGAATTTTAGCTACTAATTAAAGCAAGCCAGACTATCGTAGCACGCCTGCCTTGTAACCACTATATCGCGGGTTCGATTCCCGCCCGGGACGAAATTCTAAACAGATGAGTTTTGTTCTCGGAATGGCTGCCTTTCTCCTATCCTGTCTTCCTTCTCTCCTTGCTCCTCACCTCACCTCAGCAGTTACAGTTATCAAAAAACAGGCCTGGACTCCCCAGGGAACTCACCTTTAGGCAAGTTCTCCCACTTGAAGTGCAATCCCCAGTTGAATCCACCCCTCACCAGAGCAGACGAGGTGTACTGGAATGTATCAGCATTGATAATATCTATGATGGGCACTGTCACAGTGTTTGTTCTCTCAGCGATGGGTACTAACAAGGGCTCCAACCAGTGGGTATTTACTTCGATGTGAGAGTCTAGGAATACCAAAACCTGAGGGGAAAGTATTGAAGTTGTATTGAAAGTGGGTTTTTTTCTATGTTGGAAAAATGCATGCTGAATTTAAGGGTATGAGGCATAGCGTAGAAGTTGGGATTAAGAAATGACAGTCACATTCTATTCTATGTATGGGTAGTAAGTAAGTAAATAAGTATTGGGGAGGTAGCATTAGTAAGGTTTCTATCTGCTTCAAACGGGAAAAAGTAAAATCTCAAAAGTGGGTCAAAACTTTGGTATTATTTAAACAGCTGACTATATAAAAAAAAAAGTATAGCCCTCTACAACTTACCTTTCCAGTAGCATACTTGGCACCAAACATCCTGGCACGAATCAGTCCTTCCCTCTTACTTGTCCTATACAGATGAACTCTACCATTGTTCAACCCCTTCACAAAGGATTCCACCTCTCCATGCAAGTTGGAAGGGTATTCACTGAAGTCATTGACCAAAATGATCTCATGAAGTAAAGACTGAATTCTGTTCTAGATGGAAGATAGCACTAGTAAGGTTCTATTTATTTAAATAAAGAGAAAAAGTAAATCTCAAGAGGGTCATAACATTGGTATTACTTAAACAGCTGACTGTGCAACAAAAAAAGTCTACATAGCCCTCTACAATTTACCTTTCCGATTCTGTTCTAGATGGAAGATAGCACTAGTAAGGTTCTATTTATTTAAATAAAGAGAAAAAGTAAATCTCAAGAGGGTCATAACATTGCTATTACTTAAACAGCTGCAACAAAAAAAAGTGTACATAGCCCTCTACAACTTACCTTTCCAGTAGCATACTTGGCACCAAACATCCTGGCACGAATCAGTCCTTCCCTCTTACTTGTCCTATACAGATGAACTCTACCATCGTTCAACCCCTTCACAAAAGTTTCCACCTCTCCATGCAGGTTGGAAGGGTATTCACTGAAGTCATTGACCAAAATGATCTCGTGAAGTAAAGACTGACCAGTTCTAGACAGTAAAGTCTGAACAGAACGGTACAGAGTGGCAGGGTGCTCATTGTAAAAGCAGATGATCACAGATGTTGATGGCAAAGTAGACGGGAAGGTTTGATTGGCACATCTGGAAATCAAAAACTTTTTAGAGTCAGGTCTCTGAGAAAATTATGAAATCACTGGTACAGAGTGGCAGGGTGCTCATTGTAAAAGCAGATGATCACAGATGTTGATGGCAAAGTAGACGGGAAGGTTTGATTGGCACATCTGAAAATCAAAAACGTTTTAGAGTCAGGTCTCTGAGAACATTATGAAATCACTAGGAAATGGCCTGTCTTGGAGGTGTAATAGTCAAGGCACTGGTCTAGTAATTAGGAGGACATGCATTCAAGCCCATTGCTTTCATAATAATTAGGCCTTTAAGGGTTAGATGTTGTTTTTGTCAAGATTCATAGCTTGGCACATCTGGAAATCAAAAACGTTTTAGAGTCAGGTCTCTGAGAAAATTATGAAATCACTGGGAAATGGCCTGTCTTGGAGGTGTGATAGTCAAGGCACTGATCTAGTAATTAGGAGGACATGCATTCAAGCCCATTGCTTTCATAATAATTAGGCCTATAAGGGTTAGATGTTATTTTTGTCAAGATTCATAGGGAGGAGCCCGCCATTCATATTGACGCCGTTGATACCATTGATTGTCCTCGCTACTTGACAAAAAGGGCAGAAGAGTGCCTTCATAAGTACGATGATGAATCATCAATGACAGTCGGTTTGGATCGTAGGATTGTCATGAAGGTTGACTTTAGGACTTGTGAATGGTGCGATTGGTTGATAGTCAAGGCACTGGTCTAGTAATTAGGAGGACATGCATTCAAGCCCATTGCTTTCATAATAATTAGGCCTTTAAGGGTTAGATGGTATTTTTGTCAAGATTCATAGGGTCAAGATGACTCAGTGAATTCCAAACTTACAAAGAATTTCGGGTATCAGGTATTTTCCTATCCAAACTAAGCTTGTTGCTGATAAGTGCATTGAACCCATAATATCTGTATCCTTCATCCCTTGTTATCAAATCCTGTTCATTCAAAACCATGCCTAATGCCAATGTGTCTGAAATTAAAAGAATATTGAATAAATTAATTAAATTATATTGGTCTATGTCTAAATAAATAGTAGGTAGTGAATTATAAAGGTAGTTTTTTCTATTTTCCTTGATGAAAACAGGTAGGTACTAGCTACTAGCCCGTAATATCTGTATCCTTCATCCCTTGTTATCAAATCCTGTTCATTCAAAACCATGCCTAATGCCAATGTGTCTGAAATTAAAAGAATATCGAATAAATTAATTAAATTATATTGGTCTATATCTAAATAAATAGTAGGTAGTGAATTATAAAGGTAGTTTTTCTATTTTCCTTGATGATAACAGGTAGGTACTAGCTACTAGCCCTTATAGTAAAAACAAGGGGGAGATGTATGCCATTCTTGGGTCAAATCAAAAGTGATGGTGTAGTAGTTCATTAGGTAAAGTGAAATTTGCAGGATTTTTTATTGAAATATAAAATATCTCACCATCTTTATTATCAGGTTCAGCCTGATAAACTGGTTGGGCTTTAAGATGGGATTTTTGGTGTTCACTAATAAATCTATGGGGTGGTGTGTTTGAAATAAAACTCCAATACAATGCAAGCGGTTTGGTTCATCCCTGGGGGCGCTGTCTACAGGCAGAGTCAGTATTATTGGGTTCTGTGTGGCGTACCTGTCCAAAGCTATCACGATAGCCGTACGATATGCTGGTGTGAGGAGACAGTTTGGACCTCCTAAGCAAGGTGAGAACCTCGGTGGCCGAGTGGTCAAGAGCACTGACTCTCAACCTGAAGGTGCTGGGTTCGAATCTCGGCTAGGGCGGAAATTTTCTAACTTGTCCGTTCTTGGATGTATGTAAAAGAATGTGCCTTGAAGCAATGCAAAAGTGTTGCCGAGGTACAATCCTTTTTTTTCTACTTCTTTTTTTTTTCTCTCTCTACTTCTTTTTTTACAATGAAGCGTAAAATATTGTAAGAGCAGATTCGATTTTATCCGAAACAGATAGTGTTCGTTCTCGGAACGGTAAGAACTTTCCCGGGACGGGAATATCAAAGAAGACCGGGGAGATTTTTAGCGGGATGAGCGGACAGGAATGGTGCCATATTAGGGCGACACACCATACCCTAGCCGAGACTCCAGCATACCCTCCAACAATGCTGTCGAAGTCAAAAAATATTCCTCCTCAAAACAAAAAAAAAAAAACTTTCCCTCTATCAAACCTCTTAATAAAACAATAACCATGTATCCTGTGAATTTATGAACAAGAAAAAAATATCAGGGACTTTTAAACCCCTAATCCTTCCAAAACCATGAGATGGTAGTGGTCAAGGCGCTCGCCTGGTAAACAGGAGGGCGTGGGTTCAATCCTACTTTGACGTCACGGCATACGCTCCCGTAGGCGATGACGTCACATCAAATGTCCCGAGCAAAGCTCCCTTGCAGGCAACGCATTAATGTGTTTGTGCGCATACATTTCTGCGCAGTTCTTTCTGCTCCTCTGCTAACGCGCTTGCATAGTGGCGCTACCTAGCGGACAAAAATAGCAACTGCGTTAAGTCTGACGTCACAAATCTTTGAACTCTTTCATTATAAAAATTGAATTTTCGACCTTTTACAGTTATTTTTTCGGAGTTTTGACGTTTGACCTCAGATTTGGATTTTTCCCAACTTTTTACATAGGAATCGACCATTTATTTGTAATTTTTACCCATTTGCAACTCCTCCATTTCTAGATTTCCAAGGTTGTTCAGTTAAGTTAAGCAACCTAATTGAAATTTTGATACCTACCTGACTGCCTTTATAACTAACTAATTAGTATTCTAAAAAAAAATGCACTTGCATGAATGTCACGAAACAGTTGTGAACCAAAATACCTCTTTTGCTGGAGCAATCAGTGTGTCTCTATTATCAAATGTTGAAGAAGCTTCCTAGAATTGTAAAACAATTAAGTAAGTAAATTAAAAGTGATTGATTTGTTCTAAATTATTACAACATCTTGTTCATGAAACACATTTAGGTGTCTCAGTGTTAGGTAAGTGTTTTATGACCTGGGCTGAAAAAAACACCACAATTTTATGTGGAATCACACTATATGAAAACCTGTAGGTAGGTACTGTGTGTAAAACTGGGTAATTTATTGTTTGAGAAAAATTGTACTTTAGCATATTGGGTATGTACCGGTGTTACAAGCTATCATTAAGGAAACTTCCCAGGTACAAAAAAAGTGCAATTCCCAAGATATTGCACTGTGGGAAATAATGTTATTGTTGAGGTAGGTGAGAGGAAATGTACATTTTCTCTCACCTACCTAAACATGTTGATGCCAATCATCCTAATCATTTAAATGTTGTGAATGAATGAAAAAAATACTAATAGAATTTTTTAACTTTGTTTCTAGCCAGAAACATGCATTTGGACAAAGATAGCTCTGTGTTTCTAGAAGATTTTCCATCTGGTCCTCTCGATGTCTACAGAAAGCTAGCAACATTTGATTGGAAAAAATTGAGACTTCTCATTGAAGGAGATGAAGTTTTAAAAGTGAAAGTAAGCATGAACTTTGCTTCCTATCAGATGTGTAGGTAAATTGAGAATGTATGAACATCAACCACCTGTTGACAGATTTGGCACTTTTATGGTGGAAAGAAAACATGACCTATCAGATGTGTAGGTAAATTGAGAATGTATGAACATCAACCACCTGTTGACAGATTTGGCACTTTTATGGTGGAAAGAAAACATGGGGGCAGGGATCATGGCAAGTCTAAGTGGCAACAGATGGAGAGAAAAAAGCTGTCATGAGACCTCCAAGACCCAACCATGCCCATAGAAAACATGGGGGCAGGGATCATGGCAAGTCTAAGTGGCAACAGATGGAGAGAAAAAAGCTGTCATGAGACCTCCAAGGCCCAACCATGCCCATAAATGCTCAAATGTTCTTGATTTTATTTTCAGATGTCAGTATGGAAAAAGTTGGAAGATGATGTCTTGTTTCAACACCCACCTTCCTCCCTGAGCTTAGATGAGCAGAGAAAACTTGCAGTACAGAGAATGTACAGGCTCAAAGCTTGGGACATTTATAATTATGAGGCTTTATTTGACCTAAATATTGTAAGTAAATTAAGGAGCGCGGTAGCGCTCCGCCCCGCCAAGTCAAGAAAGTTTGACCGCGTTAGGTGTAGGCTACGGAGATCCCTACTCATGAAGTTGTATGATCTTTTCTGACTACTAAGTGGCATTGTTGATAACTATGAAGGAGACCTAATAAAAGAATGTACAGGCTCAAAGCTTGGGACATTTATAATTATGAGGCTTTATTTGACCTAAATATTGTAAGTAAATTAGGTGTAGGCTACGGAGATCCCTACTCATGAAGTTGTATGATCTTTTCTGACTACTAAATGGTATTGTTGATAACTATGAAGGAGACCTAATTGTAGCCCATTTGGTAAGCTGAAGAAAATGAATGCTTGGTATTTCAGCAAGTGCTAAATCTCATTGAAAATTTTACAACTCTCTAGAGAATGTACAGGCTCAAAGCTTGGGACATTTATAATTATGAGGCTTTATTTGACCTAAATATTGTAAGTAAATTAGGTGTAGGCTAGGGAGATCCCTACTTATGAAGTTGTATGATCTTTTCTGACTACTAAATGGCATTGTTGATAACAGACTATGAAGGAGACCTAATTGTAGCCCATTTTGGTAAGCTGAAGAAAATGAATGCTTGGTATTTCAGCAAGTGCTAAATCTCATTGAAAATTTTACAACTCTCTTTTTGTGTCTGACTGATGACATTATTTTTGTATGCTTGGTTTCAGAACTCTGCTATCAGCACTGCTGTGATCCAGTATGACTCATCTCTGTGTGTCAAGTATGGGCTGACATTTAACATGTTCATGGGTGTTCTAATGGGACTAGGCACAGACAAACATTTTGAGTATGCAGATAAAGCAAAAAAGGGAGAGGTATGTTATGTAGGGTCTTGATAAAAGGAAAATAATATTATGTGTGTCAAGTATGGGCTGACATTTAACATGTTCATGGGTGTTCTAATGGGACTAGGCACAGACAAACATTTTGAGTATGCAGATAAGGCAAAAAAGGGAGAGGTATGTTATGTAGGGTCTTGATAAAAGGAAAATAATATTGCTATACCTACCTAATAAACCTTGATCAACCTTTGCTTTCTAATACAGTGTAGACCTGTAGACTATGTGTAGCCTTGCAATTCAAGGAAAAGTAAGTTTCTACTCAGCTCCCAACACTTGGAAATCTAGGAGATTTTTCTTTTTCAAAATATTTTGCTCTGTCGATTTTTTTCTACCAAGTTCTCTTGTTTTTTGTTTTCTAAAAATTTAGATTGGAGGATGTTTTGCACTCACTGAAATCTCCCATGGAACTAATACAAAAGCCATGAAAACACTCGCTAGGTACTGTCCCAAAACTCAGCATTTTATATTGCACACACCCAACTTTGAAGCTGCCAAATGTTGGGTTGGCAGTTTAGGTAAGACCCTCTTCCAAGGGGTTTGGGTTGCATGATAAAGTAACTCTCTTTTATCTTCTTTTCTTGGACATGGAACTAATACAAAAGCCATGAAAACACT
Organism: Diaphorina citri; assembly: GCF_000475195.1. Classification (NCBI taxonomy): domain Eukaryota; kingdom Metazoa; phylum Arthropoda; class Insecta; order Hemiptera; family Psyllidae; genus Diaphorina; species Diaphorina citri. The sequence continues at coordinate 186,162 of NW_007377890.1, read as the reverse complement.
CGCTAGGTACTGTCCCAAAACTCAGCATTTTATATTGCACACACCCAACTTTGAAGCCGCCAAATGTTGGGTTGGCAGTTTAGGTAAGACCCTCTTTCAAGGGGTTTGGGTTGCATGATAAAGTAACACTTTTTTATCTTCTTTTCTTGGATTCTTCTGATAGGGATACCCTATATTTCTATTTTAATATTTTTAACTACTTCTACTGTTAATTGATTTTGCCAATCCTCTCGATTTTTACCCACCCAATAATCAAAGTAGGTATTACCTACTTCAAACAACATTCGAATCTATTTTCTATTATTATGGAGCCTTAAAACTTCTCTCTCACCTCCCTGCCCCCCTCTTATGCCCGATCATAACACTAACCCCCGTATGTATGAAATCTAAAGATAAACTTAAGTTTAACTTAAGTTGAAAATCTTGCCAAATTTCATGAAATCTAGCCAGTTATCTCAAGAAATGATATGAAATTGGCAACATTGTTCGTCTTAAGTTAAACTTAAGTTTATCTTTAGATTTCATACATACGGGGGTGAGAGTTAACACAGTGTCAAAGGTTGTCTTTGACGTCACCCATTTGATTTACACAGGCCATCGGAACTCTTTGTTTACATTCGCGAAGTTGGCATTCGATTGAAATATCACCCGATTGCGGAGATCGGGCATTTCATCAGAACAACAATATAAATCAACCAACTTCACGTTTATGACTCTTATCACGGCTTATCAGTTCGAGATTGCAAGATTCCGAATTTCTCGATTTCCAAGGTTGTTTAGGTAGCATTACTTACCTAATTAAAATTTTGGGACTTACCTGACTGCCTTTATAACTAACTAATTAGTATTCTAAAAAAAAATGCACTTGCATGAAAGTCACAAAACAGTTGTGTTGAAATATCACCCGATTGCGGAGATCGGGCATTTCATCAGAACAACAACAAAAATTAACCAGCTTCACATTTATGACTCTTATCACGGCTTATCAGTTCAAGATTCCGAATTTCTAGATTTCCAAGGTTGTTTAGTTAAGCATTACCTAATTATTGAAATTTTGAGACTTACCTGACTGCCTTTATAACTAACTAATTAGTATTCTAAAAAAAATGCACTTGCATGAATGTCACGAAACAGTTGTGAACCAAACTACCTCTTTTGCTGGAGCAATCAGTGTGTCTCTATTATCAAATGTTGAAGAAGCTTCCTAGAATTGTAAAACGATTAAGTAAGTAAAAGTGATTGATTTGTTCTAAATTATTACAACATCTTGTTCATGAAACACATTTAGGTGTCTCAGTGTTAGGTAAGTGTTTTATGACCTGCAATTCCCAAGATATTGCACTGATGTGGGAAATAACGTTATTGTTGAGGTAGGTGAGAGGAAATGTACATTTTCTCTCACCTACCTAAACAAACATGTTGATCCTAATCAGCAATCAGTGTGTCTCTATTATCAAATGTTGAAGAAGCTTCCTAGAATTGTAAAACGATTAAGTAAGTAAAAGTGATTGATTTGTTCTAAATTATTACAACATCTTGTTCATGAAACACATTTAGGTGTCTCAGTGTTGGGTAAGTGTTTTATGACCTGGGCTGAAAAAAACACCACAATTTTATGTGGAATCACACTGTATGAAAACCTGTAGGTACTGTGTGTAAAACTGGGTAATTTATTGTTTGAGAAAAATTGTACTTTAGCATATTGGGTATGTACCGGTGTTACAATAGCTTAAGCTATCATTAAGGAAACTTCCCAGGTACAAAAAAAAGTGCGATTCCCAAGATATTGCACTGTGGGAAATAATGTTATTGTTGAGGTAGGTGAGAGGAAATGTACATTTTCTCTCACCTACCTAAACATGTTGATCACCCTGGTTAGGGCTGATTGAGAGGCTGACGAAAAACGCCGACCCCGTCTGTACACGGGAAAAGGTGAAGAAAAAGAAGAAGATAATTTTTATTTCGTTCCAGGCAAATGTGCTACACATGCCATAGTGTTCGCTCGTCTCATCACACCAGATTCTGTAGATCATGGCTTACATGCATTCCTTGTGCCGATTAGAGATCCTAAAACTCTGCTTCCCTATCCAGGAGTTACGGTGGGGGATTTGGGTGAGAAAATCTCCCTGAACGGTGTCGATAATGGGTAAGTGCCAGTCTTGGTCAAATCGCGAACTTGTTTTTACCAAAAAGGATTTCAAATCTCGCCTTAACCAGACCTTTAAAGGGAAAACAACCAACCCTACCTAAACCTAACTGGGCTTCGGCAGTTTTTCCAAAAGGGTTCACTTTGCTTTAATTTTTTTTTTCAAACTTTACTTTACTTTCCGTATCCGGTCCAATGATTAGGGGTTGGATGGAAGAGAATGCCCTAGGCATTAATCCCGCCCCTGAGTTAGAATTTTTCAATTTTTTTTTTTTTTCTTTCTTTATTCAATTTTCTTTTTCTTTTGTTAATTTATCAGTTTGTTATTTTGTTTCTTGTACCTCTTTGTAAATATTGTGAAATTCTAATAAAGAGTTATATAATAATAATAGCTGCAAAACCAAACCTATGATTTGTCTGGCTGGGGGACGTTAAACAGGGAGTATACCAGCCTGAATTTCCCTTGCTAAAGAAATAGCAAAGGTTGAGAGGGAAGGGCATCCACACTCGTAAAATTTCTAGCCAAAACCAAATGTTGGCCCAAAGCAATCACCCTGGTTAGGGCTGATTGAGAGGCTGACGAAAAACGCCTACCCCGTCTGTACACGGGAAAAGGTGAAGAAAAAGAAGAAGATGATGATGATTATTATTATTTTTTTTTTTTTTCATTCCAGGCAAATGTGCTACACATGCCATAGTGTTCGCTCGTCTTATCACACCAGATTCTGTAGATCATGGCTTACATGCATTCCTTGTGCCGATTAGAGATCCTAAAACTCTGCTTCCCTACCCAGGAGTTACGGTGGGGGATTTGGGTGAGAAAATCTCCCTCAATGGTGTCGATAATGGGTAAGTGCCAGTCTTGGTGAATGTTGCTTAACTTCAGTGATTCATTCGGACGTCAAATCGCGAACTTGTCTTTACCAAAAAGGATTTCAAATCCCGCCCTAACCAGACCTTTTAAGGGAGAACAACCAACCCTACTTAAATCTAACTGGGCTTCGGCAGTTTTTCCAAAAGGGTTCAATTTGCTTTAATTTTTTTCAAACTTTACTTTCCGTGTCCGGTCCAATGATTTGCAGCAAAGATGACCTTGTCATTAACTAATACCAAATCTTGAATAGTACAGGGGCAAATCAGCCAGGTGTCCAGGATTCTGCTCTGCACCACCTAACACTTTCGTTGTTGTCGAGGAGCCCCCACTTTTTCAGGTGCATAACGATTGCACTACACAAATAGTTACTTGGTTGTTTTAAAATCTCCCCAGGTTCATCATGTTCAATCATTACGGGATTCCGCGCGACAATCTGTTGAACAAAACAGGGGACGTTACACCGGAGGGCACCTACACCAGTCCCTTCCGGGACCCAGGCAAGCGGTTTGGTTCATCCCTGGGGGCGCTGTCTACAGGCAGAGTCAGTATTATTGGGTTCTGTGTGGCGTACCTGTCCAAAGCTATTACCATAGCCGTACGATATGCTGGTGTGAGGAGACAGTTTGGACCTCCTAAGCAAGGTGAGTCAATAGTGATCATTTATACTGCTCGAAATTTTCCTATTCTCTTGGGCCTTGAAGTTGAAGTAGTGGTCCGAAACCTTAAGGTTACGCGTAAAATATGGGTCTAGTGGTCTCACTGTTACCGAAACACAAATCCCTCGCCTTTTTTTATAAACTCTGAACAAGAGAGATCTTATCGTCCCGAAATCGAAGAGAGGAGAAAGCCAGGCGTTCCTACAAAGAACCTTATCAGTTCAGAACTTGTGACCTAGCGGTTACAAGGCTTGCGCGTTACACTCCAAGGTATCGGGTTCGGAAGAGATTAGGTTCGTTCTCAGAACGGCTGGCTTTCTCCTACCCTAGCTTCCTTTTCTCTTTGCTCATCCGCTTTCAGTCATATTTTTCTCTATCAAATCTCTCAGTAAAAAAATAGACCGAATGCAATACTTTAGTAATAAAAAGTAATTAAACTATGTATCTTATGAATTTATGAAGAATAATATTTTATCTAAGATATGACTTGTGTTGACTCTGATATTTCCCCAGGGTCGGACTCGGAGCCAGAAGAGCTCCCAGTGCTGGAGTACGAACTCCTCCAGTGGCGTCTGTTTCCACACCTGGCCGCTGTCTACATGCTACGAGTATTCTCCGACTATTTCACACGTGAAATGGGCCGCTTCCAAATGAAACTGATGGAGGGGGGCGGCGATAAAGACTATTTGGGCGCCATGGGGGCGGAAATCCACGCCCTGTCGAGTGCCGGCAAACCGCTGGCGGGATGGATTGCACGGGATGGCATTCAGGAATGTCGGGAGGCGTGTGGCGGACATGGGTATTTGAAAAGTGAGTTATTATCCTTATTAAGAACATTAATTTTTCTGTCAAGAACATTCCTGGCCAGCCTAGTTAGCTTGGTTGGTAGCGTCTGCCTTGTAAGCTGCGGGTTCGATTCCCGCCCGAGGCGGATTTTTTCTTGAACGGATAGAGTTCGTTCTCGGAACGGCTGGCTTTCTCCTTCTCTCTTCGATTTTGCAACGATAAGACTTTAGCAGTTAAAGTTTCTCTATCAGACCTCTTGAAAAAAAGGCATTAATTCTTCTGACTGCAAAGAGTTGCATGCATAAATTATTTCCATTATGGACTTGGGTCAGTTTTGAAATTAATCTCCTATCCGGTAAATAAATCATGGGTATGATACGTCATAGGAATGTACCGTACCTATCATATTATTATTTAACACTTTTTTATTTGGAATATGTATCATACATATTATGTAGCTGACGCAAAACCCACCGTGTATGGTTAAATGGAATTGTCAAAAGATATGAAATATTGTGTTCGAAATACGCTCGACTGCATAGAATTTCAGCAAATCATGGGCATGATACGTCATAGGAATGTACCGTACCTATCATATTATTATTTAACACTTTTTTATTTGGAATATTTATCATACATACGTAGCTGACGCAAGACCCATCGTTTATGGACAAATGAAGCTGTCAAAAGATATGAAATATTGTGTTCGAAATCCGCTCTACCCCGTGGAATTTCAGCCTGCTTAAGGCTCGTTTAACACGTATAGGCGTTTCATTCGATTTGGTTCGTTTTCGGTCCATTTCTGTTTGAATTAAAAACCGATTGATTCTGGTTTCACACCTATCGGAATGGATCGAGAACGTACCGAATTAAACTGTATACTTGTGAAACGAGTCTAAAGGTGTGTCCACACATAGTCGTCGCGTCGATCGACATTGATTCGACTGAACCACACTGCCTCGACAACATAGATTCACCTCGTCGATCGACGGCCAGTCGACTATGTTTGGACACACCTTAACACAGTCAAAAAGTTAAAATTCCTCGTTAGTGCCCACTGCTGCCTCGACAACATAGATTCACCTCGTCGATCGACGGCCAGTCGACTATGTTTGGACACACCTTAACACAGTTAAAAAGTTAAAATTCCTCGTTAATGTTTTGGCACTAAAAACTGACCATCGAAATTTTGACCCGATTACATTACTTTCCTTCCTATAGGATAAGGAAAGTAAAAAGTTAAAATTCCTCGTTAATTTCTCACGCTTTCCATGTATTGATTTTCAGTCGCCGGTCTGGGTAGCCTGAGGAATGACAACGACCCCAACTGTACGTACGAGGGTGACAACAATGTTCTCGTGCAACAGACCAGCAATTGGCTTCTGAGTTTGTACAAGGAGAAGAACTACAGCTCCCCAATGTCCTCTGCTGATTTCCTGAAGGACTTTGATAGAATCCTGAATTCGAGGCTGTCAGTAAAAGCGCGCCAGGACTTCTGTTCTCCCCAGGTAAAGATAGGAACTTGTGTTTTTTCCCTTAAAAAAAATCTATCTTTCACTTCCTGGTTGAGTATAATTATGAGCAAAATTGAGAAGAACTACAGCTCCCCAATGTCCTCTGCTGATTTCCTGAAGGACTTTGATAGAATCCTGAATTCGAGGCTGTCAGTAAAAGCGCCCCAGGACTTCTGTTCTCCCCAGGTAAAGATAGGAACTTGGGTTTTTCTCTTTTAAAAAAAATATCTTTCACTTCCTGGTTGAGTATAATTATGAGCGAAATCAAGCAAAAAACTATAGTTATTTAGGACTAAATAGAATTCAAAGGTCTAGCTGATACCTGATGAGCACACACACTATCCAGTAGACCTGACAGGCGGACCTTTTCAGCCGTACCTGTCAGGTCTAACTGATAGTTTGTGTGCTCGTCAAGTATACCTGATCAGGTCCGCCTGTCAGGTTTACCGGATAGTGCGTGCTCATCAGGTAGATTTAATAGGCGGACCTGATCAGGTGTACCTGATAGTGAGTGGCTGACCTAAGCTCTCCATTATTTTCCTCAGGTTGTTCTTGGTATGTACGAGTGGCTTGTGTGTTTCCTACTGAAATCGACGGCGGTTAAGGTGCAATCTAATTTAAAGCGAGGTTTGGACTTGTTCACCGCTAAGAACTTCAGTCAGGTTTACTATGCTAGAACCTTGTCCATAGTGTACGCTGAGGTAAGCTTTAGCTTTAAATTGAATATATTAGGTCCGTGTCAAAGTACCTACATAATATGAAGATTTGTATAAGCTTAACTCATCCCCTAGGGCAATTGCCCCTACACCTAAGCCTCAGAGTTGGCTTTTTGTGTATGGAGTTAAGCTGGTACTTGATATGAAAGTCGTGTATTCTTTATGAGAATGGAAGCCCAGCCTAGTTTTAGCTTGGAAGGTAACGCCTGTCTTGTGCCTACGCTTTGACTCGATAGTTTTGCATTTGGTTTGGATGTTTGTTCCGCTATAACTCGCGATTTTTTGATCCGATTTTAATTAAATTTAATTGGTACCTTCTTTTCTATTTCGGTGTATATGAATTGTATTCATACGTACGTGTCAGCTTCGGCAAAAGAGTCCGAGTGAAGTCTACAGTTCACAGAACTAAAATGGGGTTGGCTTTTTTTATTAGGGTTCTATTGTTCTATTTTGTGATAATTCCGGTTTGCAGAGGTTTGCCGTGAAAAAAAACTACCTAGGTAGGTACCTCTAGGTGGTGCATTCTAGAATAGGTACCTTTGCTTGTACTGATCATTTTAGGTCTTTGGGAAAACAAAAAATTTTCGTGCTCAAGAATAATAATGGACTCTTGAGAGTGGAAGGTAACCACTAGGCGAGGTTAACGCCGGAGGCGTTCTCTACCACCTAATCCTTAGAGATCCTTTATTATATATGATCCCAGCCTCGGCTGGGATCGAACCCGCACCCTCTTGTTTACCAGGCAAGCGTCTTCACTACTACACTTCCAAGACAGGTTGCGCCAAAATACACACCGTGTGAATCTTCCCCCGATCGATTTTTGTTTACTTTTTTACTCTCTCTCTCTTTTCCAGAAGTTTCATGATTTTTGCTCATTGCTTGCTCTAAGCTCTTCAACTTAGAATTTAAATGAAAAGTGAAAAGTAAAAAAAGTTCTCAAAGTTAACATTTATTATCATACAATCATACCTAATTTGAAATCACCATTCGTAGTTAGTAGGTAAAATAATATAGACTGACAAGGAACATTGACCTTGTAAGCTGCGGGTTCGATTCCCGCTCGAGGCGGATTTTATCTTGAACGGATAGAGTTCGTTCTCGGAACGGCTGGCTTTCTCCTTCTCTCTTCGATTTCGCAACGATAAGACTTTAGCAGTTACAGTTTCCTCTATCAGACCTCTTGAAAAAAAGGCATTAATTCTTCTGACCACAACGAGTTGCGTGCATAAATTATTTCCATTATGGACTTGGGTCAGTTTTGAAATTAATCTCCTATCCGGTGAATAAATCATGGGCATGATACGTCATAGGAATGTACCGTACCTATCATATTATTATTTAACACTTTTTTATTTGGAATATTTATCATACATATGTAGCTGACGCAAAACCCACCGTGTATGGTTAAATGGAACTGTCAAAAGATATGACATATTGTGTTCGAAATACGCTCGACTGCATAGAATTTCAGCATGCTTAAGGCTCGTTTCACACGTATAGGGGTTTCATTCGATTTGGTTCGTTTTCGGTCCATTTCTGTTTGAATTAAAAACCGATTGATTCTGGTTTCACACTTATCGGAATGAATCGAGAACGAACCGAATTAAACTGTATACTTGTGAAACGAGTCTAAAGACGTGTCCACACATAGTCGTCGCGTCGATCGACATTGATTCGACTGAACCACACTGCCTCGACAACATAGATTCACCTCGTCGATCGACGGCCAGTCGACTATGTTTGGACACACCTTAACACAAGTTTATATGCTCACTTGAAACATGTTCACTCAACTAATAAAATTACCTAATGCTGTCTTTGTGATAAACTAGTCCAAAAAAACATATCGTTTTCTCTTTTTAATCCTATTTTCTTCAGAGTAAATTTCATTCCTCCTTTATGCCTTTTCCACAAGTTTGGCCATGCCTCGGGATGAACTAGCGGGATTCCGGAGCGAAGCGACGGAATTCAGCTAGTAATATTATAATTTTATCATATATGCTTTTCCCCATGTGAGTTTTGATGCATAATGTTTTCCTCTTATTTCAGGAGGCTACTTGATTAATCAGAACAGTGCTAGTTTACTTCGTGATGCTGTACTGTATCTATGTGCCGAGCTTAAACCTGATGCTGTAGCCCTAGTGGACGCTATAGCACCGCCTGATTTTATTCTCAACTCTGCCCTGGGCAAATCTGATGGCAAGGTAGATCTTTTTTGAATAAGTTTGATAGAGGAAACTGTAACTATTAACGTCCAAACCTGATGCTGTAGCCCTAGTGGACGCTATAGCACCGCCTGATTTTATTCTCAACTCTGCCCTGGGCAAATCTGATGGCAAGGTAGGTCTTTTTTGTATAAGTTCGATAGAGTAAACTGCAACTATTAACGTCTCGAAGGCGAAGAGAGAAGGACATGATAGGAGAAAACCATCCGTTCCGAGTACGAACCTTAGGATAAAGTTCACCTCGTCGCGTCGGGAATCAAACTAGCAGTGTAGCGCTTGCAAGACAGGCACTACATGAAAGAGGTTGGATAGAGGGAGCTGTAACTGCTAGGGTCTTAAAGTCCCGAAAGTGAAAAGAGAAGGAAGACTGAATAGGAGATAACCAACCTTTCTGAGAACGAACCTCATCTGTTTATTATAAAATCCGCCCAGGGAAGGGGATAAAGTTCGCCCTGACGGAAATCGAACCCGCGACCTAGCAATTACAAGGCGGGTGTGCTACCTTCCAAGCTAGGCTGACAATTCACCAGTTGTATCCTTGGTTCTTTTTCAGTTGTATGACAACCTCCAGGCTGCCATCTACGCGAGTCCTGATGTATTTGCCCGACCAGAGTGGTGGCAAGAAGTGGTTGATTGGAAAAGCAGACACCCTCAGTGTAAACTCTGATTTTTACTTTCCTTGTCTTATAGGAAGGAAAGTAATGTAATTTTCCGCACACGAAAAGGCCGAGAAGGACATGATAGGAGAAAACCATCCGTTCCGAGTACGAACCTTAGGATAAAGTTCACCTCGTCGCGTCGGGAATCAAACTAGCAATGTAGCGCTTGCAAGACAGGCACTACATGAAAGAGTTTGGATAGAGGGAGCTGTAACTGCTAGGGAAGTCCCGAAAGTGAAGAGAGAAGGAAGACTGGATTGGAGATGACCAACCTTTCTGAGAACGAACCTCATCTGTTTATTATAAAATCCGCCCAGGGAGGGGGATAAAGTTCGCCCTGACGGAAATCGAACCCGCGACCTAGCAATTACAAGGCGCATGTGTTACCTTCCAAGCTAGGCTGACAATTCACCAGTTGTATCCTTGATTCTTTTTCAGTTGTACGACAACCTCCAGGCTGCCATCTACGCGAGTCCTGATGTATTTGCCCGACCAGAGTGGTGGCAAGAAGTGGTTGATTGGAAAAGCAGACACCCTCAGTGTAAACTCTGATTTTTACTTTCCTTGTCTTATAGGAAGGAAAGTAATGTAATTTTCCGCACACGAAAAGGCCACTTTAAAAAATATCTTGTCATACGCTAGTGGGAACACTCTCATTTTTAAATTAAATTGCTTACAAGGGAATTTTGTGTCGTTACCTACAGGACATATGTCGAATATTCGAAACTCACGACAAGTGGGAACGGCCGATTTTCTCTTCGTTACATTCCCAGTGGTTGAGTGCTCGCGCAATAAGCGGGAGGTCGCAGGATCGAGTCTCAGGCATACAATTTAAATTTTCCTAAGAGAACTCAAAAAAAAACTTCAGTGGGCAGGTATCACACCATTACGTACTATGAAGATTTTCATGAAGATTATGAAGGGCTTTCCGTGAGATCAAGGAACGCGGTATCGCTCCGCCCCGCCTAAAACCTATTTTATTTTACGGTAATGGAAAATTAAGTCATAGAAAAATCTAAACTCGCATTTTATTTTTAGCCGTATTTTAAGTTACCATTAAGAAGGATATGGGTTATTGTTAGGTGTACCTACCTGAATTTAATATTATTTTTCTTATTTTACTGTTATTATTCGATTTTATTTCCAGTAAATCCTTAAGGCATGGCCGTTCATGTCACTCATCCATTTAGTAGTCTTGCTCGGCGTAGCTTAACAAAAACGAACCGGAAAATAGCCTATAACCTTCACGGGAGTGCAAGCAATAAGTCCACAAAGTTTCATAGCAATCGGATGAGCGGTTTGGCCAGGCATAAAATTCGAACAAACACACACAAACAAACAAATATTCATTTTTATATATATTAGATTGGTATTCATAGCTATCTAGTAGTATGCGCATTTTATTATGGAATTTACGTTTTGGTTATTGTTAGGTGTACCTACCTGAATTTAATATTATTTTTCTTATTTTACTGTTATTATTCGATTTTATTTCCAGTAAATCCTTAAATTAAAGGCATGGCCGTTCAATGTCACTCATCCATTTAGTGGTCTTGCTCGGCGTAGCTTAACAAAAACGAACCGGAAAATAGCCTATAACCTTCACGAGAGTGCAAGCAATAAGTCCACAAAAAGTTTCATAGCAATCGGATGAGCGGTTTGGCCAGGCATAAAATTCGAACAAACACACAAACAAACAAATATTCATTTTTATATATTAGATTGGTATTCATAGCTATCTAGTAGTATGCGCATTTTATTATGGAATTTACGTTTGCATGAAAATGTAAAAACTACCTAGGTAGGTACCTCCCTCTAGGCGGTGCATTCTAGAATAGGTACCTTTGCTTCTACTGATCATTTTAGGTCTTTGGGAAAACCAAAAAATTTTCGTGCTCAAGAATATAATAATGGACTCTTGAGAGTGGAAGGTAACCACTAGGCGAGGTTAACGCCGGAGGCGTTCTCTACCACCTAATCCTTAGAGATCCATTATTATCGGCTGGGATCGAACCCGCACCCTCTTGTTTACCAGGCAAGCGTCTTCACTACTACACTTCCAAGGCAGGTTGCGCCAAAATACACACCGTGTGACCTTTGAGGAAGTGCTACAACCCTCTTCGTAGAGTTTGGCAAGTTGGGATACAGGTTGTTTTTCTTCTTCCTCCTCCTCTTCATCATCATCCTCTATTTCTTCATCTAACATTAGAGGATCACTTACAGGAGGTGCTAGAGGATCTGTAAGAGAGGATATGGAAAAGATGAACTAGTAGTTTTTAAAATTAAAATAAACCAAGGCAATAGCATGTTCAAAGCACTGCTTCCCAACAGATGACTGACATTGAGCAACATTTTGCATGGTTGATGGATATCTAGGGATACAGGTTGTTTTTCTTCTTCCTCCTCCTCTTCATCATCGTCCTCTATTTCTTCATCTAACATTAGAGGATCACTTACAGGAGGTGCTAGAGGATCTGTGGGAGAGGATATGGAAAAGATGAACTAGTAGTTTTTAAAAATAAAATAAACCAAGGCAATAGCATGTTCAAAGCACTGCTTCCCAACAGATGACTGACATTGAGCAACATTTTGCATGATTGATAGATATCTGGAGGATGATCAATTGTGTGCTGCTGGCCTTTTTCATCCCCACAGAAACTGGGTGAATTTAAAGAGAGAAGTTGGATATGTTGTTGTCAAATGGAGGGTAAGACCCTGCACTGAAAATCTAGCAGTTAAAACCCACAAGTGAGTGAAGGACAACAATGTATGAATAAATAAACCTCTTAATAGGCAAGAGCTATCCAAAACCGTTTTGGCCGGTAAAAATTTCTTTACCGTAAGCCCAGGAGGAGTGATTTCCTCAGGTCGGTAAATTAGACGGTCCCAAAAAATTTTCGTGCTCAAGAATATAATAATGGACTCTTGAGAGTGGAAGGTAACCACTAGGCGAGGTTAACGCCCGAGGCGTTCTCTACCACCTAACCCTTAGAGATCCATTATTATATGGTCATTATTATGTATGACCCCAGCCGCGGCTGGGATCGAACCCGCGCCCTCCTGTTTACCAGGCAAGCGTCTTCACTACTACACTTCCAAGGCAGGTTGCGCCAAAATACACACCGTGTGAATCTTCCCCCGATCGATTTTTGTTTACTTTTTTACTCCCTCTCTTTTCAAGAAGTTTCATGATTTTTGCTCATTGCTTCAATTGCTTGCTCTTCAATTCAGAATTTAAATGAAAGCTTGAAAAGTACCTAAAAAAAGTTCTCAATTTATTATCATACCTAATTTGAAATCACCATTCGTAGTTAGTAGGTAAAATAATATAGATTGACAAGGAACATTGAAAAAATCCACCGTGTGAATCTTCCCCCGATCGATTTTTGTTTACTTTTTTACTCCCTCTCTTTTCAAGAAGTTTCATGATTTTTGCTCATTGCTTGCTCTTCAATTACAATTTAGAATTTAAATGAAAAGATAAAAAAGAAAAAAGATTGAAAAGTAAAAGTAAGAAAAGTTCTCAAAGTTAACATTTATTATCATAATTTGAAATCACCATTCGTAGTTGTAGTTAGTAGGTAAAATAATATAGATTGACTAAGAACATTGCGGAACGGCTGGCTTTCTCCTATCCTGTCTTCCTTCTCTCTTCGATTTCGGGACGATAAGACCTTAGCAGTTACAGTTCCCTCTATCAGACCTCTTAAAAAAGAGACATTAATTCTTCTGACTGCAACGAGTTGCGTACATAAATTATTTCCAGCATGGATTTAGGTCAGTTTTGAAATTAATCTCCTATCTTTGAAGAAGGACCCCATTGAAATACCAGAAAAACTTCACACAGGAATGTAACAGGAACAAAATTCACATCCAGGAAATCTTGTAAACTAGGTATCCAACCATCAAGAAACGTTTGCCCTCTAACATAGTAGTCAACAGGTAAGAATATAATAACGTTACATAGATACTTTGCTAATGATTGGTAATGACAGTCAAAGAACAACTTGGTTAAATAGGAAGGTTAGTAATAATACCTTCCAAAGGCAAACTAACAGTCAAGAGTCCATTACTTTAGAATCAGGGAAAATTCTTTATCCAAACTAGGAAAATCTAAACTGATAGTAGATCTCCAAAATTTACAGTACAAACATACAATTTACCTTGAAATGGAAGATTTAGCTATTCTTCTGCATAACACCTCACAATATTATTGTACATGAGCTAACAGAGCAAGTGGAAATCTAATATTGGAAGTTTTTCGTATATTTTTCAAGGGCCTCTATTGATTAACTCTGGTTGTTTTCAGGCTCACTGGAAAAAGAAAAAAGTCATGGAGTACAACCAACTGTGCAATTTAAATATTCTTGAGAATAGTACAAAATCTTTTGATTCATTGAGTGATCTCTTGTTAAAGAACACTGATCCTAACTTATTTGCCGTCAATGAAAGTGAAGATGCAGAAGACAACACCAAACTAATGCTGTACCAAACTGATGACTTGATCTCATATGTTGACATCAAATTCAACAACTCACTAGAAACATATCAAATACCAGTGCAAACTGTACCACATTGCAGCAATGTTGTGCTTGATTTAGTTGACCTGGAAGATAGTTCAAACATAGATCTTACAGATAATCAAGTCCTCACTATTGAAACTGCCACTGATATTCATCCTAATGGGGATGTAGTAGTGATACAAGAAGATCAAAGGAATGTATCAAATGAGAATGTTTTCACAGACGGCACTGAATCTTTCATATCTTTTGACAATATTGATTTTGTAATAGATGAGTCATGTATGCCTGTAGCCACAGCAAGTAGTGTTAGTGAAGGCAAGACTGAGGAACTGAATAAAGAAATTGATGGTAAGTAAACATACAATGTTAATGTAGGCACCCTCACAATCTTTTGCTAGAGAAACATACTTATAAGAACTTTGTAAGCTTTAGCTTTAAATTGAATATATTAGGTCCGTGTCAAAGTACCTACATAATATGAAGATTTGTATAAGCTTAACTCATCCCCTGGGGCAATTGCCCCAACACTTAAGCCTCGGAGTGGACTTTTTGTGTATGGAGTTAAGCTGGTACTTAATATGAAAGTCGTGGTATTCTTTATGAGAATGGAAGCCCAGCCTAGTTTTAGCTTGGAAGGTAACGCCTGTCTTGTGCCTACGCTTTGACTCGATAGTTTTGCATTTGGTTTGGATGTTTGTTCCGCTATAACTCGCGATCGTTTGATCCGATTTTAATTAAATTTACTTAATACCTTCTTTTTTTTCGGTGTATGTGAATTGTATTCATACGCACGTGTCAGCTTCGGCAGAAGAGTCCGAGTGAAGTCTACAGTTCACAGAACTAAAATGGGGTTGGCTTTTTTAATAGGGTTCTAATGTTCTATTTTGTGATAATTCCGGTTTGCAGAGGTTTGCCGTGAAGAAGCTCCTAGAGTTTGCCCAAGATACGGATGATGTGAGTGCAAGGAATGTGCTGACCAAACTGGCAGTTCTCTACTCAACTTGGAGCTTGGAAAAACATCTCGCCACATTCTATGAGGGTAAGTGGTATTTAGGCCTGACACACATTGCAAGCCTTTAGTTCGTTTGGCTAGGGGACGATAAACAGAGAGTGAACTAGCGTCTAGCTGTGTGACTATAAACAGGGAGAAGCTAACCCTAACCAGCCCAGCTAGCTGACAATTTTCAAAGGGTTCCCTGTGCTTAGTAAAATAAGCGCAAGTCCTCACGAATTTCACGATGCGATGGTTGACTGCGGTTCAGGGCTAGCCAATTGTATGGCTGACAAAGAAGAGATTTTTTCTCTATTCTGCCATCACCAATCGGCTAAAGCTGCTACTACAACAAGATAAATTACACATTATTTATTTTATTTTTTAGAAATGAGGGAAATACCTAGGTAATGTTCTCCTGTCAATTTTCATACGAATTTTTGATTATGACTTTGGAGTGTAGAAAAATGTGAAGAGAAATTTCTTAATTGATCTTACAAAGAGCTATTTTTATTGTACTTCACATGTGAATGCCGCCTTTATTTATTGTTTGTACCTCCTATTTTATGGATAATGTAGATAATGAACAAGAATGCCCACCTATAAATATCAAATTAATATCTATTTAAATTTTAATTGCTTTCTAGATGAAGAAGATGCCATCACAGAGGCTCTCCAGTCACTTGGCATCAACAAGGAATATTTCATCTCCAGCACAGGAGGTAAGAACAGCAAGAAACAACAACTGTGGTCCTGTCCCATTGTCAATTGTAACTTCACCAGTGTCAACCTAAACACATTCAAGATTCATCTGCTCAAGCATTTTGATAAGAGACCATTCAAATGTAAACTCACAACAGCCAATAATACACCTTGTATGTGGGGTTTCTTTTCCAAGCATAAACTCCTGAGACACATGACTAGTCATGATGAAGATAAAAAATGTTATCCTTGTGATCAGAAGAACTGTAACAAACGTTTCACAACTTTATCAAATTTGAAAATGCATATGGTCAGGCATGGAAAGCCTCTCACACTCTGCTGTGAAGAATTAGGTTGTGGTCGTAAGTTCCAAACCATGAAACAATACAGCACACACCTCAAGGAACATAGTAATGTGTCTGCTCCATACATGTGTGATTATAAAGGGTGTGGAAAAAGTTTCTACCTGATGGCTTCCCTTAAATCACACCAACGTGTGCATGTCACTAACCCTGAAGATCTCGTTTGTAAAGGCTGTGGCAAACAATTCAAAGTACCCTGTCGCCTAAGGGAACACTACAAAGCTGTACATGAATCCACAAAGAACTTCAAGTGTACATATGATGGATGTAAATTATTGTTTTCTACTAAGAGTGCACTGAAAAGGCATAATAAAAGCAAGCATTTAAACATGAGGATGTTCCCATGTCCCCTAGTCACATGTGGCAAGTCATTTCTAAGGTCTGAACACTTACAAGAGCATATGCTTCAGCACAATGAAAATAAACCAAAGTTTACATGTCCCTATCAAGACTGTCTAATGTCCTATGTGGCCAAATCTAGTTTATATGCTCACTTGAAACATGTTCACTCAACTAATAAAATTACCTAATGCTGTCTTTGTGATAAACTAGTCCAAAAAAACATATTGTTCTCTTTTTAATCCTATTTTCTTCAGAGTAAATTTCATTCCTCCTTTTAGATCGAAAACAAACATCTACATTTTCAGTTATGAAACATGTGTATAAAATTTATTTGTACATTCTCTGACATGCTTAAAGTAAAAGTCAAAGTAAAATTACGATAATATTTTATTTAACATGATGTACCGTTGAACAGTACACGGGAATTTTAATTGGTTGAAAATATGAGCATAATATATTATGCGCTTGGATATTTTCGGTCAAAAGCAAGTAACACGTAACACACATGCAAAAATTTTACCTCCATACAAAAAAAAAACGATATAATATGTATTTCAATGGTTGTACATTGTATTCTCTATAGTAGTCTACAGGGTCCCTATACATAATGCAGTAGAAAGTAAAGGAAAAAAAAGCCAGAGGTCTATTCCAAGAAAGGAAATCTGTGTCCGCATTTTTATCTCCCGCGAAAAAAATCGCACTGTTTGTCTTTTCGTGTGGGTAGTAAAAAATAAGAAGTAAAAACCAATACCTCCCGGATGTTACTGTCATTTTCATCTGAGATTAATAAACCTTTGGGTAGAGAATTTAGAAAGTATTTATTTGGCAGTTAGAAAAAATATCTACATTTATATAACAGTACAACCAGGCAATAGGTAGTCAACATTCACAGTACAATTAGGCAATAGCTGTTTCAATAAAACAATATAGTCCACATCAGACAAATAGAAACTAAATGCAAAATTGATGAGACCTAGCTTTATTGATCAATTATAAAAAGGAAGTAAACGCGAGTTTGGGTTCCCAGATACTATTCGTGGCGTGATTTAAGTTAAGTAATGCAAATACTTATCCATGGAAAATTTCCCTATGATATGTAGGGATATAAAAAAAACGTTAGGCCAAAGTACTTACAATTACAAATAAATTGTCTCTCTGAATAGAAACTAAATGCAAAATTGATGAGACCTAGCTTTATTGATCAATTATAAAAAGGAAGTAAACGCGAGTTTGGGTTCCCAGATACTACTCGTATTCCTGGCGTGATTTAAGTTAGGTAATGCAAATACTTATCCATGGAAAATTTCCCTATGATATGTAGGGATATAAAAAAAAAACGTTAGGCCGAAGTACTTACAATTACAAATAAATTGTCTCTCTGCTGTCGCCTAAGGGAACACTACAAAGCTGTACATGAATCCACAAAGAACTTCAAGTGTACACATGATGGATGTAAGTTATTGTTTTCTACTAAGAGTGCACTGAAAAGGCATAATAAAAGCAAGCATTTAAACATGAGGATGTTTCCATGTCCTCTGGTCACATGTGGCAAGTCATTTCTAAGGTCTGAACACTTACAAGAGCATATGCTTCAGCACAATGAAAATAAACCAAAGTTTACATGTCCCTATCAAGACTGTCTAATGTCCTATGTGGCCAAATCTAGTTTATATGCTCACTTGAAACATGTTCACTCAACTAATAAAATTACCTAATGCTGTCTTTGTGATAAACTAGTCCAAAAAAACATATTGTTTTCTCTTTTTAATCCTATTTTCTTCAGAGTAAATTTCATTCCTCCTTCTTTTAGATCGAAAACAAACATCTACATTTTCAGTTATGAAACATGTGTATAAAATTTATTTGTACATTCTCTGACATGCTTAAAGTAAAAGTCCAAGTAAAATTACGATAATATTTTATTTAACATGATGTACCATTGAACAGTACACAGGAATTTTAATTGGTAGAAAATATGAGCATAATATATTATGCACTTAGATATTTTCGGTCAAAAGCAAGTAACACACATGCGAAAATTTTACCTCCATACAAAAAAAGTAAAAAAAATTCGATATAATATGTATTTCAATGGTTGTACATTGTATTCTCTATAGTAGTCTACAGGGTCCCTATACATAATGCAGTAGAAAGTAAAGGAAATAAAAGCCAGAGGTCTATTCCAAGAAAGGAAATCTGTGTCCGCATTTTTATCTCCCGCGAAAAAAAATCGCACTGTTTGTCTTTTTTTTCGTGTGGGTAGTAAAAAATAAGAAGTGTAAACCAATACCTCCCGGATATTACTGTCATTTTCATCTGAGATTAATAAACCTTCGGGTAGAGAATTTAGAAGGTATTTATTTGGCAGTAAAAAAAAAATTATCTACATTTATATATAACAGTACAACCAAGCAATAGGTAGTCAACATTCACAGTACAATTAGGCAATAGCTGTTTCAATAAAACAATATAGTCCACATCAGACAAATAGAAACTAAATGCAAAATTGATGAGACCTAGCTTTATTGATCAATTATAAAAAGGAAGTAAACGCGAGTTTGGGTTCCCAGATACTATTCCTGGCGTGATTTAAGTTAAGTAATGCAAATACTTATCCATGGAAAATTTCCCTATGATATGTAGGGATATAAAAAAAAACGTTAGGCCAAAGTACTTACAATTACAAATAAATTGTCTCTCTAATATTCAAGTCCAAGTGTGTTGATAGTTTAAGTCTTCTCCTCTGCAGATGAAGTTGGCGTTGTTTGTGTCTGCGGAAGACTTTGAGAAGTGTTGGCAGGTTGTTGTGCTGCAGGTGTTGATGTTGCCCCTTCCTTGTCTGTCTTGGTCTCCTCTGGTGGGTCGCGGGTTCGATTCCCACGAACTTTATCCCAAACAGATAAGGTTCGTTCTCGGAAAGGCTAGCTTTCTCCTAGCCTAGCCTGCCTAGTTAGTTTGGTTGGTAGCGCGTCTGCCTTGTAAGTGGCAGGCCGCGTGTTCGATTTTCGCCCTGGGCGGATTTTATCCTGAAGGGATAATGTTCGTTCCCGGAACGGCTGGCTTTCTCCTATCCTGTCTTCCTTCTCTCTTCGATTGTGGGCCGATAAGACTAGCTCATACCTTTCTCATGATATTATTTTTGTTTAGGTAGGTATGGACAGACGCACACACACGGACCAATGGCCCAAAATTGGGATTTAGGCTCTAGGCACTTCAAATCAAGTTTTGGACTTTTGGCACTAAAAATGATCGTCGCAAATCGCAAAATTTCAGTCGATCACTTTATTTTCCTTAAAGTACCTAAGTAAGGAAAAAGTAGGTGTAATAATATTCATATAGAAGTGACTTGATAGGTACCTAGATATATATGTAATTACCTACCTTTATACTTCCCTATTACAGTCGAACCTGTTTAAGTGGGACTTGTCCAAGTGGGAAACCTGGATAACTGGGAAAAAAATTGTGACCCCTTCATGGCAACTTCTCTAAGTAGGACACTTTTTAACTGGGAAACCTGGATAAGTGGGAAAAAATTGTCGGTCTCTTGGATTCCCATTTAGACAGGTTTGACTGTATTATCTTGCATTCCAACAAAATAATATAATAATTAGGTAGGTAGGTAGGTACCTACTTACAGTAAAATTAAGAGTTTACGGAAACGAACGCATTTCTTACACAAATATGTAGTAGGTAGGTACCTTCCTACCGTAAATGCGTAAATATTTACAAAGGTACCTAGAAAAAGAAATATCAGTCAATTTCCGTAAACAAATACATATCACGTTCATTGTTACGTGCCCAATAAATCGGTAATCTCTTAAGGTTCATTAGGTAGTAGGTACCTACATACCTACTCATGTAGGTACCTACATACCTACTCATTATGTATAGGTAGGTACCTAATAAATCTAATTTTTACTGTTTTATTAGGTAGGTACCTTGTCCAAGTAAAATTACGATAATATTTTATTTAACATGATGTACCATTGAACAGTACACAGGAATTTTAATTGGTAGAAAATATGAGCATAATATATTATGCACTTAGATATTTTCGGTCAAAAGCAAGTAACACACATGCGAAAATTTTACCTCCATACAAAAAAAGTAAAAAAAATTCGATATAATATGTATTTCAATGGTTGTACATTGTATTCTCTATAGTAGTCTACAGGGTCCCTATACATAATGCAGTAGAAAGTAAAGGAAATAAAAGCCAGAGGTCTATTCCAAGAAAGGAAATCTGTGTCCGCATTTTTATCTCCCGCGAAAAAAAATCGCACTGTTTGTCTTTTTTTTCGTGTGGGTAGTAAAAAATAAGAAGTGTAAACCAATACCTCCCGGATATTACTGTCATTTTCATCTGAGATTAATAAACCTTCGGGTAGAGAATTTAGAAGGTATTTATTTGGCAGTAAAAAAAAAATTATCTACATTTATATATAACAGTACAACCAAGCAATAGGTAGTCAACATTCACAGTACAATTAGGCAATAGCTGTTTCAATAAAACAATATAGTCCACATCAGACAAATGGAAACTAAATGCAAAATTGATGAGACCTAGCTTTATTGATCAATTATAAAAAGGAAGTAAACGCGAGTTTGGGTTCCCAGATACTACTCGTATTCCTGGCGTGATTTAAGTTAGGTAATGCAAATACTTATCCATGGAAAATTTCCCTATGATATGTAGGGATATAAAAAAAACGTTAGGCCAAAGTACTTACAATTACAAATAAATTGTCTCTCTAATATTCAAGTCCAAGTGTGTTGATAGTTTAAGTCTTCTCCTCTGCAGATGAAGTTGGCGTTGTTTGTGTCTGCGGAAGACTTTGAGAAGTGTTGGCAGGTTGTTGTGCTGCAGGTGTTGATGTTGCCCCTTCCTTGTCTGTCTTGGTCTCCTCTGGTGGAGTGGTTTTGTTCCCTAACGAAGAATTCCTCTGTCTCTTGCTACTCTCAGACATAAGGTACACATTAGGAGAGGCAGGTGGGTTGATACTTCCCTCTTGTTCATCAAGGAATCTGTCCATGTAATCTGTAATGCCTGGATGCAGGGAGTATTTCTTCTTCTCGAGTCTTGCCTTGTTAGCAAACACGTCATGTCGCTCAGTTTTCTTCCAGAGATAGTAAAACTGAACAATCTCTCCCACATTCCGAGTCTTTACTTTGTTCTGGTGAATTTGGTAGAAGTTCTTCCCATACATTCTCAAACCACTTTCAAAGTTCTTGCATTCTTCTTCTGACCACATGGAGGTAGTGTCAGGGTTGGGGACAGACTGCATGCTGGCACGTCGTAATGCTTCCTCTGTGTTGTAACCACATTGGAGTAATAAATACAATGCTTGCTCATCATCACGTGAATGAGATCCCATCGGCAGACAGTCTCCAGCGCCATTGATGAACATTTCATGAGATTTCTTCAAGTAGGTTTCTACCAGATCTACAGTCACAAGATTGTGGTTTGGATCCCACAGTAGCTTGTCATCATTTTCATAGGGAAGAATATCACCATATTTACACATACCTGAAACATATAAAATGAATAATTAGTACCTTACCAAGTGAAAAATAGAGTAAAACTGGTAAAATATAATTTACCATCAAGTTCACTTGCACCTTGAGGTAGGGTTTGGCTCAATAGCCAGCTGAATTTGCAATCTCCTTCTCACCCTAGTTACCCTAGTAATAAAGCTATTGAAATTTATTAGGTAGGGTTTGGCTCAATAGCCAGCTGAATTTGCAATCTCCTTCTCACCCTAGTTACCCTAGTAATAAAGCTATTGAAATTTATTTAGGTATTTCTTTACTTTGACTTACCCTCTGGTATCCAGGCTTGATACTCAGAGCCCACCATGATGGTTTTCTTTGGGTCATCGTCATCATCATCTGGATGTTCATCAAAGAAGTTATACTCATCATCATCCTCTTCTAAAGCCTTGCTCAGAGCTGTCTCCTTTGAGGAAGTGCTACAACCCTCTTCGTAGAGTTTGGCAAGTTGGGATACAGGTTGTTTTTCTTCTTCCTCCTCCTCTTCATCATCGTCCTCTATTTCTTCATCTAACATTAGAGGATCACTTACAGGAGGAGCTAGAGGATCTGTGGGAGAGGATATGGAAAAGATGAACTAGTAGTTTTTAAAATTAAAAACCAAGGCAATAGCATGTTCGAAGCACTGCTTCCCAACAAATGACTGACATTGAGCAACATTTTGCATGGTTGATAGATATCTGGAGGATGATCAATTGTGCTGCTGGCTTTTTTCATCCCCACAGAAACTGGGTGAATTTAAAGAGAGAAGTTGGATATGATGTTGTCAAATGGAGGGTAAGACCCTGCACTGAAAATCTAGCAGTTAAAACCCACAAGTGAGTGAAGGACAACAGTGTATGAATAAATAAACCTCTTAATAATTTAAATTTAATTGATCCTTTTTGGAAAATGGGCAAGTTAATGTCAATTCACACAAACAACCACAATATTACAAGTAACTGTACATCCTAATCATTTGATTTCCCTCCATTTTTTCAATATATCAACTTTAATGTATTTGACTCATTCTATGTAGGTAGGTACCAAAATAAAATCTAAAATAGCATTTTTTAGCCTCTTGCTATTTCTTTAGCAAGAGAAATTTCAGGCTGGTGTCCTCCCAGTGTAAAGTCCCCCAGGGAGACAAGATTCACCTAACTATTTCTTTATATTTCATAGATATCTACCTAATAAAGATATCTATGTACATAAATTCACATTCCCATTATTTGGCGCAGTAAAACCGCTGAGTTTACGGAAATGAATTAGTGTGTGTGTGATGTTAGACATAGTTTTAGCTCCGCTAAGGTCACCCTGATGCCGCTCAGCATTTTATCATTATCACGTGAACCGCAAGTTTATGTAACGTCAGGTACATAATTATATTGAGGGCGTTGATTGAACGAGGTGAGGTCTTAGTTTTTAATGTTTGATAGAGGGAACTGTAACTCTTCTTCTTCTTCTTTGTCTTTTCCCGTGTACAGGCTGGGTCGGCGTTTTTCGCCAGCCTCGCAATCAGCACTAGGGTGTATGCCCTTCGCAGTCAACCTTTGCTATTTCTCGAGCAAGGGAAATTCAGGCTGGTCCCGAAAAGAAAGGCATGGAACAGGAGAAATCCCGCCGTTCTGAGAATGAACCTTATCCCTTTAGGATAAATTAATGCGCCCCGGACGGAACGATTCCCGTATCTGTTCAGGATAAAATCCGCCCCGGACGGGAATTGAACCCGCGACCTAGCGCTTACAAGGTAGACGCGTTACCAACCAAACGAACTAGGCTGGCGAGGTTTGAGCTTCAACATGGACGGAACGATTCCCGTATCTGTTCAGGATAAAATCCGCCCCGGACGGGAATTGAACCCGCGACCTAGCGCTTACAAGGTAGACGCGCTACCAAGCAAACTAACTAGGCTGGCGAGGTTTGAGCTTCAACATGAGACTGACGCGAATGTAATACCACGCAAGTAGGTACATCCAGCCTTATCTACCTATTTCAACCAACAAACTATCCACATGCTGCATGTTCCTAAATGTAGGATTGTAGGTATCTACGAATATCTACCTAGGTACATAACAATGCCATGTTTTGTTTTGATTATAAAGCTTATTGAAAACTGAAACTCGATGTAGGTATGTAGGTACCTACGTAGTGTCCCAATAAATTTTATAGGTACATATTCCATAGATAGAATTCTACTACCTACATAAAGTTATTTTGATTTGACACCTAACAACCTAACATTTTAAAACAAAGAACAACCAAAGTAGGTATCTCTTGAATGGTGGATAGGTACCTACAACATACCTCTATTGCCTACATAGGTAATATAGGTACAGAACTCAACATTAACACCACGCAAGTAGGTACATCCAGCCTTATCTACCTATTTCAACCAACAAACTATCCACATGCTGCATGTTCCTAAATGTAGGATTGTATAGGTATCTAGGAATATCTACCTAGGTACCTACATAACAATGCCATGTTTTGTTTTGATTATAAAGCTTATTGAAAACTGAAACTCGATGTAGGTATGTAGGTACCTACTTAATGTTCCAATAAATTTTATAGGTACATATTCCATAAATAGAATTTTACTACCTAGATAAAGTTATTTTGATTTGACACCTAACAACCTGACATTTTAAAACAAAGAACAACCAAAGTAGGTATCTCTTGAATGGTGGATAGGTACCTATAACATACCTCTATTGCCTACATAGGTAATAGGTACAGAACTCAACATTAACTGGTTAATCAGTCACAACAGACTGTCATCTGTGTTTCATTTACATGGACATTATATTTGTGTGCACTGTGCACCCTTGTTTTGTATGTTTTGGAACTTAATATTTGGTAGTTCCCTATCGGAAGAATAGGTAACAGTACATAATTAATCATAGATAATCAGAACAACAAATCATAACTCAACCCTTGATTTTGTTTATGTGTTGAATCAATATTTTCTTATCGTTTTTATTATTATTATTTTTATTATTCTACTTGTTTGTTTCTTGTGTTCCTCCTCGATTTTATTTCATAGCATCTATGTTTCGAGAGGTACCTACTGAGCTAACGTTTAATTTTGTTCTAACTGTTTCAACGAACGTTTCCGTGATGAATGATTATATTGAACTTAACCTATAGCGAATGTAACTTGCCTAACTCTACAAAGTGCCCTGAAAAGTTGAGTTAAACTTGTATGAATCTACGAAAGCTCTACAAAGTTCTGTGGCATTTATCGTTTTAGATTAAATCCAATTAGTTTAAAATTTCCATGGACATTTGTCTCTCGGTCAAAGCCGCCAAAATTGACACCATATTGGAGAAGTGGGACAGAAACATGAAGTTCGAAGACAGCAGTGACTTTTATCTTCGATACTTGGGTAAGTACCTACATCACATTTTTACGATTTTTGTAGAGAGTTTTAACCTTTCTGCCCGATCTTAGCACAGAGAGTTTTCAGTTGCCAGCCTAGTTAGATTGGTTGGTAGCGCGTCTACCTCGTAAGCGCTAGGCCGCGGGTTCAATTCCCGCCCGGGGCGGATTTTATCCTGATGGGATAATATTCGTTCTCGGAACGGCTGGCTTTCTCCTATCCTGTCAGAGGGAAAGAAAGGCCCAACCCATCCTTTAGGGCTGTTTGCCCCTACACCTAAGCCTTAAGGTGGTCTTGTTTATAAAGGGCGTACTTACTCGGAGTTTCGGCTGGGCATATCTGTTTCCCGTTAAGCCAAATGGTCTTCACCTTGGGACTGCCTCCATTCGGTTCAAATCGGACCATTATCCGAGTTGTCATAGGTCGACTGGGATCCAGAACTTGCTCCAGGTTGAGGATGGTGAACTCCTTGTTATTTGAAGTGGTCACTTCTCCTAGCCATGACTGAAAATCAATAGAACAGTTGCGCTGACTTAGGCGAGGTTTTAAAGTCAAAGAGCTGCCAGCCTAGTTAGCTTAGTTGGTAGTGCGTCTGCCTTGTAAGCGCTAGGCCGCGGGTTCGATTCCCGCCCGGGGCGGATTTTATCCTGATGGGATAATGTTCGTTCTCGGAACGACTGGCTTTCTCCTATCCTGTCTTCCTTCTCTCTTCGATTTCGGGACGATAAGACCATAGCAGTTACAATTCCCTCTGTCAAACTCTTAAAAAAAAAAAAAGGAAGGAAAAAGTAGATGGTAATAATATTCATATAGAAGTGAGTTGATACGTTAGATATATGTAATTACCTACCTATATACTTCCCTATTACAGTCCAACCTGTGTGGGGAAACCTGGATAACTGGGAAAAAAATCGTGCCCCCTTCATGGCAACCTCTCTAAGTAGGACACTTTTTAACTGGGAAACCTGGATAAGTGGGAAAATATTGTCGGTCCCTTGGATTCCCACTTAGATAGGTTCGACTGTATGTCGCGGGTTCGATTCCCACGAACTTTATCCCAAACAGATAAGGTTCGTTCTCGGAAAGGCTAGCTTTCTCCTAGCCTAGCCTGCCTATAGTTAGTTTGGTTGGTAGCGCGTCTACCTTGTAAGTGGTAGGCCGTGTGTTCGATTTTCGCCCTGGGCGGATTTTATCCTGAAGGGATAATGTTCGTTCCCGGAACGGCTGGCTTTCTCCTGTCCTGTCTTCCTACTCTCTTCGATTGTGGGCCGATAAGACTACAGACTACAGCTCATCACCTTCCTCTAGAGTCTAGATATTATTTTTGTTTAGGTACGGACAGTCACACACACACGGACCAATGGCCCAAAAGTGGGATTTAGGCTCTAGGCACTTCAAATCAAGTTTTGGACTTTTGGCACTAAAAATGATCATCGCAAATCGCAAAATTTCAGTCGATCACTTTATTTTCCTTAAAGTAAGTAGGTAAGGAAAAAGTAGGTGTAATAATATTCATATAGAAGTGAGATGATAGGTAGATGTAATATGTACTTACCTACCTACATACTTATTACTTACCTATTACAGTCACACAATCTAGGCATTTGAACATGCATTTAAATCATGCTATGAATAATATGCACCAGTTCTCAGCATATCACAAAAGTCAATCCAAGTCGTGTCGTGGGGGTATCAGTATTAGTGAACCGTTAGGACACATTTCCCATTAAAAGTTTAACCTTTGGGACTAATTTTCCCTAAAAGTAGGTACACCCAGGTACTCACCCCAAGTGCTTACATACATAGAAACAATCGGAAAGGAATTTTAGCCAGCCTAGTTAGCTTGAGGGTAGCGCATCTGGCTTGTAAGCGCTAGGTCGCGGGTTTGATTCCCACTCGGGGTGGATTTTATTCTCAACACTTCAACCCGGAGACGGAATGTATCCATGAAGGATAAATGTGCGTGTGTGTACCTTTAACTTCTTATCAGGTCCAGAAGTTATTACCGATCTTAAAATGCATACCCTTTTGTATGACATTTTGGAGCTAACAAATAATATCTAAATTGGATTGTGAACAAACAAGTTGGACTTTAATATTGAACCAGAACAATCATTTGAACTTTGATTACCAGGAGGTAAATGGAGGACATTATTTTCTTGTGTACATTTTGTTTAATTATGTCGCACAAATAATGAGATAGGCGGCTTTTGAGCGTAAGAATTGAAAGTTCTGGACATTCTGTAATTCCTAGGTCCTAAAGATGGTTTATTTTTAATCTACAAGGGGTAAATTAGGTAAAATGCTCGTTTGACCTCTTCAGTACTAAATAGACCAAACTATGAACACATGCAGAAAGTAGAAAGCAATACCATCTTTAGCCTCTTTGAAAACACTGCAGAATGCAGGGTATCTATGTGTGTTGTAAAGGCTTCTTGTTACAATGTCAGCTCAAAATACATATTTCTAGTTTGCAGTCTTTGTACTCTTTTGCATTTATCTTGAAAATCTTAATCCTTTGCCATTGTCTGAGGAGGGTTGTCATAATTTCCTCTACGATATGCTGTTTGTGTATGTCCTCTATGAGATCTTCAACTTGGTTTGTATATCTTTCCACTCTGCCTGGTGTTTTCCTTAGTGGAATAGATAAGAAGACAATAATATTATATACATGTGGGAGATGTGGAACGCAAGTAGATTTCTGGTCAGCTAAAAAATCCACCAGGAAAACAAGACTGTAGCTGAACATAAACATTTGCTTTTCTTTACTTAACTTTAAAATAGAATATACCTTATTTATCCTGCGGGAATAGGATTGAAAAGTCCCTTATTCTCAACACTTCAACCCGGAGACGGAATGTATCCATGAAGGATAAATGTGCGTGTGTGTACCTTTAACTTCTTATCAGGTCCAGACGTTATTATCTACCGATCTTAAAATGCATACCCTTTTGTAAAACATTTTGGAGCTAACAAATAATATCTAAATTGGATTGTGAACAAACAAGTTGGACTTTAATATTGAACCAGAACAATCATTTGAACTTTGATTACCAGGAGGTAAATGGAGGACATGAATGAACCAAAAGATGGTTTATTTTTAATCTACAAGGGGTAAATTAGGTAAAATGCTCGTTTAACCTCTTCAGTACTAAATAGACAAAACTATGAACATATGCAGAAAGTAGAAAGCAATACCATCTTGAGCCTCTTTGAAAACACAGCAGAATGCAGGGTATCTATGTGTGTTGTAAAGACTACTTGTTACAATGTCAGCTCAAAATACATATTTCTAGTTTGCAGTCTTTGTAGTCTTTTGCATTTATCAAAAACTAACTATTTACCCGAGCTTTGCTTCGCAGAAAACAATATTTTCGAGAATCGCACGCGGAACTCGGGAAAGTGGTATACCAATAGGACTGATATGTAGTTTTTGTGGAATACTATCAGCTCGCCTAGCAAGTGGACGTCTTCTGGGGTGAATTTTTTGTCTTGAGTCGTCACTAGTCCACCTTCCATTTGCCCTTCTCAAAATATGTGCAGAATTGCCTTTTCTTCAGTTACGAGTATTTCCGGAACACCTGTCAACAATGGAAGAAATGGGTAAAATCAACTATATCGGTCGTATAAAGGGCTGACTTACGTAATAGTATTAGGTATGTATATATATATTGTTACTATTGTAATTCGGTTACCAGAAACACTGATACCAAGGAATTTCGCAACATAATTCTCTATTCAAAAAGAACCAAAGAGGAAGGCTGGCACAACCATAGATTTTCTGCAATAACAAACTTGTACACTACCTATTAATATATTCTATTTTAATATCTTTTCTGGCGTGTGTCAGACCGAATTGGATAACAACCCATCCGCGGATCACTCAAGTTGTGTCATCAGAAGAACAATGGAGAGCGCAAAGGTCATTCCAATGACTTGATCACCATGATGACTTTTGATGACCCATCCAACTAGAACCTTCAAAACAAATGAGTCATGCAAAGTCCCGGAATCGGGAAAGCACCTGCGAAGTAGGGTATTGGTCATGTTGTCTATATCAGATATTTGGTGACTCCTCCTATCGTGGCATTATCAATGGCATCTTGTCCGGGAGAGAGAGGGGGTTGGCGGCTCTTCTGGCATTGTGTCATAATGAAGCAGTTGCAATTGGGAAAATATTATTAATAAAAGGTCGATTGCTACGTAAAAAGTTGTGAAAAATCCAAATCTGAGGTCAAAACTCGGAAAAATGCGCAGAAACGCTTGCGCACAAATAAACGAAGCGGGAGTCATGAATTATGACGTCATCGCCTACGAGAGCGTATGCCGTGACGTCAAACTTCACGATTTACCGGTATTTTTTAAATCGATTTATCTCGGGATCTTGAAGTCGAAAAAGAAATAGAAAAATTCCGTTGGTCCTCATTTTTCCTGCTCTATGACTTTGAAACATCACCCAAGTAAGCGCAACTGATTTATTAAATAAGAGTAAGTATGTACCTAAGTATTGTGAACGTTGATAATATGCATCTTCGGGGATACGGCGTTTGGGATGCAGGATCTGGAACTAGAAGAAAAAGAAAAATTCCGTTGGTCCTCATTTTTCCTGCTCTATGACTTTGACACATCACCCAAGTAAGCGCAACTGATCTATTATAAGAGTAAGTATGTACCTAAGTATTGTGAACGTTGATAATAAGCATCTTCGGGGATACGGCGTTTGGGATGCAGGATCTGGAATGTTAAGATTTCGAATCTCCGAAACTTATGGAGAATGTAGGGGCATTTGTTCAATATTGATTTTTGCACAATACCATGGCATATCATAACGGAAACGCGACGGAAATTTTCTGACAATGCGATGGGGGATTTTCAGTACAACTTTCAGAGGATGTCCGTGTGATATTTTTTAAGCACTATTCTTATGGCACACAGATATGTCAGAACTAAGCACATTTACACTCTTGCGAAAGCGTGTTGCTGTTCACGTGATTCAGGAAGAGTTGCAGTCATGAGGAAACAAATATTCTCAGTGCTAATCATTTCATAATGTATTAACAGTTCTCTACCTTAGCCGCCCGCAAATAATTAGGATGACTATCTCCCTTTGTTCGCACAGGTAGGAGGAGTTCCTACTTTGGGAGTTTTCCTTTAAAAAATAATTAAAAATACCTATAATTAGACACTTTTTTCAATATAATTAGGTTGAGAGTCAGAAACATGAAGTTCGAAGACAGCAGTGACTTTTATCTTCGATATTTGGGTAAGTACCTACATCACATTTTTACGATTTTTGTAGAGGGTTTTAACCTTTCTGCCCGATCTTAGCACAGAGAGTTTTCAGTTGCCAGCCTAGTTAGCTTGGTTGGTAGCGCGTCTACCTCGTAAGCGCTAGGCCGCGGGTTTTGTCTCTCGGTCAAAGCCGCCAAAATTGACACCATATTGGAGAAGTGGGACAGAAACATGAAGTTCGAAGACAGCAGTGACTTTTACCTTCGATACTTGGGTAAGTACCTACATCACAATTTTTACGATTTTTGTAGAGGGTTTTAACCTTTCTGCCCGATCTTAGCACAGAGAGTTTTCAGTTGCCAGCCTAGTTGGCTTGGTTGGTAGCGCGTCTGCCTTGTAAGCGCTAGGCCGCGGGTTCAATTCCCGCCCGAGGCGGATTTCATCCTGATAGGATAATGTTCGTTCTCGGATCAGCTGGCTTTCTCCTAGCCCATCTTCCTTCACTCTTTGTTTTCGGGACGATAAAACCCTAGCAGTTACAGTTCCCTTTATCAAACCTCTTAAAAAAAAATCAGTTAATACAGAGTAAATTGTAAAAAATACTAGCCTGTGTAAATCAAATCCGATAAAACCCTAGCAGTTACAGTTCCCTCTGTCAAACCTCTTAAAAAAAAGAGTTTTCAGTTAATCCAGAGTAAATTGTAAAAAATACTAGCCTGTGTAAATCAAATGGGTGACCTCAAAGAAAACCCTTGACACCGTGTTAACTCTCAGTGCTAAGATCGGCCATAACAGTTATGCAGGTGACGTCAAAGAAAACCTTTGACACTGTGTTAACTCTCAGTGCTAAGATCAGCCATAACGTCACGGCCATAACTACCAAGGTTTACGCTACCCCCGCCTTCTCACATTATGTACTTACCTAACTTCACCCAGCCTGAATGGGACCAGAAAAAGCCAGTTAATGTCAATTCACACAAACAACCACAATATTACAAGTAACTGTACATCCTAATCATTTGATTTCCCTCCATTTTTTCAATATTTCAACTTTCATGTATTTGACTCATTCTATGTAGGTAGGTACCAAAATAAAATCAAAAATAGCATCTAACTTGAAACAGTCAATTAAATTACCTGTAATATGGGCATCAGCATCAGCTCCATGCTCTTTGACGGAGGCTGTTTCTTGTTCACTCCCATGGGACGGAGATCTCTCGTTATTGTGCTCATTATAACCATACATAGCTAACAGTTCATCCAATGGCATGTCTCTCTCCTTCTGAAGACTACTCAGCTCTGCCTGATGGTCCTCACTTGTTTCCATGGCTTCTTCCTCGTCCAATGTCCTCTCGTCGTGTCTCTCTCCTTCTGAAGACTACTCAGCTCTGCCTGATGGTCCTCACTTGTTTCCATGGCTTCTTCCTCGTCCAATGTCCTCTCGTCGTCAAAGTCATTCACCATCATCTCAACTGGTGGACTAAACTCCTTGTCTGACATCTTCAACCTCTTTGAAGGAGATTTCTCTTGAGATATGCCTACCTCAGACATCGTTTATGTATGATTAGAGCGGAAAAGTCTCAAATGTGATTGAAATTAAACAAATTTAATGGACCAGCTAGCAACAGTTGAACATGGCTTACTTGACTGCATGAGGAGTTTTAGAAACTGAAAAAATGGGTATCTTAGAATTCTCTAAGGCAACACATATATTTTTTTCGGCAAAAAAGAAAAAATCATGCACTTAAGGGTTAATCAGTCACAACAGACTGTCATCTGTGTTACATTTATTTACATGGACATTTAATTTGTGTGCACTGTGCACCCTTGTTTTGGAACCTAATATTTGGTAGTTCCCTATCAGAAGAATAGGTAACAGGTAACAGTACATAATTAATCATAGATAATCAGAAGAACAAATCATAACTCAACCCTTGATTTTATTTATGTGTTGAATCAATATTTTCTTATCGTTTTTATTATTATTATTATTCTACTTAGTTTGTTTCTTGTGTTCTCCCCGATTTTATTTCATAGCATCTATGGTTCGAGAGGTACCTACTGAGCTAACGTTTAATTTTGTTCTAACTGTTTCAACGAACGTTTCCGTGATGAATGATTATATTGAACTTAACCTATAGCGAATGTAACTTGCCTAACTCTACAAAGTGCCCTAAAAAGTTGAGTTAAACTTGTATGAATCTACGAAAGCTCTACAAAGTTCTGTGGCATTTATCGTTTTAGATTAAATCCAATTAGTTTAAAATTTCCATGGACATTTGTCTCTCGGTCAAAGCCGCCAAAATTGACACCATATTGGAGAAGTGGGACAGAAACATGGTTGAGAGTTTTTTTTCTATTTAGTTGCAGTTTAATAACCGAAAGAATAACAACACTTCCAGAGTTGTGATAAGAGTTAGTAAAAAAAAAATTTCCAGCTCTTCAAGAATTTTTTTTTTCAACACATTTGTTGTTTGTTTATTGACGAAAAGCTTATGGTGAAATTTCTAGCTTTTGTGACTGATAGCCCTTTTCATTTGACATTTTTTTCGTATTTTTGCTACAAATTGATTCGATATCTACAACTACAATCGAATCCATCAGTATTGTTGCTACGAGTACGCTGATAAAATTCGCCACAAGTAGATTTTGTGCTTTTGTGTGAGCTTTTGATTATCGGAATCAAATTTTAGAGCCATGATTGTGTTCCAGAAACATGAAGTTCGAAGACAGCAGTGACTTTTATCTTCGATACTTGGGTAAGTACCTACATCACATTTTTACGATTTTTGTAGAGAGTTTTAACCTTTCTGCCCGATCTTAGCACAGAGAGTTTTCAGTTGCCAGCCTAGTTAGATTGGTTGGTAGCGCGTCTACCTCGTAAGCGCTAGGCCGCGGGTTCAATTCCCGCCCGGGGCGGATTTCATCCTGATAGGATAATGTTCGTTCTCGGATCGGCTGGCTTTCTCCTATCTTCCTTCACTCTTCGTTTTCGGGACGATAAAACCCTAGCAGTTACAGTTCCCTCTGTCAAACCTCTTGAAAAAAAAAGAGTTTTCAGTTAATCCAGAGTAAATTGTAAAAAATACCAGCCTGTGTAAATCAAATCGGTGACGTCAAAGAAAACCCTTGACACCGTGTTAAATCTCAGTGGTAAGATCGGCCATAACGACGATAATACGTTGAACGTGAAGCAACGTTGTGCGTGGTTGTTATCCGGATGGGTGACCATCTGGGGAATCGGTGGCTGGCTTTTCCCGGGCCGACTCGGGCAGGTAGCTTTTCGCCGATTGGTGGGTAAAACCTCCGTCACTGAAAATCATTGAAGTTATTCCGGGGGAGCTCATTCTTTCTTAAAGTAATGGTGTTGTACCTACAGCATCAGCGTTTGCATGCTCATTTTATTTTTGTCTACAATTTATTGCCCTATATTTCTGATTGCCTATAGTGGTGTTGTACCTACAGCATCAGCGTTTGCATGCTCATTTTATTTTTGTCTACAATTTATTGCCCTATATTTCTGATTGCCTATAGTAGATATGTTTAAGTATTTCAATTTTCAATGTCGGCGCACAAATAATAGACATCACAAACAAAGAGCCTGGGGCGATCTCTACCACTCAACGCTGATAGTTGGAGCAGTAGTAGAGAAAAAAGCTTCTTCAAATGACCCCTTCAGTAGAGTTCTTGTGAATCGCTTTATCTCTTTAAAAGTCAAGAAAGAACCTCTCTTAATTAGCTCCCAGTGTTAAATGAAAACACAGGGCCATGCTTAGGGCTAGAAAATTCCACGTTGTAAAATGCTATTTGTGCTAGCCTAGTTATGTAGCTTGGAAAGGAACCTCTCGTCATCAAAGTCATTCACCATCATCTCAACTGGTGGACTAAACTCCTTGTCTGACATCTTCAACCTCTTTGAAGGAGATTTCTCTTGAGATATGCCTACCTCAGACATCGTTTATGTATGATTAGAGCGGAAAAGTGTCAAATAGAAAAAGCCAGCAGCACGCGATTGCCCAGCGACGAAAATACGTTGAACGTACCAGTTAAGTTAAGCGACGTTGTGCGTGGTTGTTATCCGGATGGGTGACCATCTTGGGAATCGATCTCCTTCTGAAGACTACTCAGCTCTGCCTGATGGTCCTCACTTGTTTCCATGGCTTCTTCCTCGTCCAATGTCCTCTCGTCGTCAAAATCATTCACCATCATCTCAACTGGTGGACTAAACTCCTTGTCCGACATCTTCAACCTCTTCGAAGGAGATTTCTCTTGAGATATGCCTACCTCAGACATCGTTTATGTGTGATTAGAGCGGAAAAGTCTCAAATGTGATTGAAATTAAACAAATTTAATGGACCAACTAGCAACAGTTGAACATGGCTTACTTGACTGCTTGAGGAGTTTTAGAAACTATCCATGTTCCAGGTGAAAACACTTACACGGCATACTTCCCTAGCCTGCGAAACATTCTTTACATTGTTGAAAAAGCCTCTTTTAACACTAAAAATCACTAATTATAATAATTTAGATAAATTTATCTAGCAGTTCATTATAAAATTTAAAATTTTTGAAAAGTTCGCCTTGATTTTTTTTCAACAAAAATAAACAACAAATCCGCCATCTTAAAATAATGCACATTCTGCACAGTGTGAAAGAAAAATTATGCACAAGACGTCTCACACGGCGTGGTTTGACACGCAAAATTTCCGTCTCCTCTTCAGTCCCCTCCAAGGTACCTACGTCCCGCTCCGAGATTTTATTAGAGAAAAATAGGAAATAGCCCAAAATTACTTGGGATTTTTTTTTTCTTTTTAATGCCTAATAATTATTTTGTTCATTTTGGGAGCAGGACAAACATTAGGGTCAGAAAATCTCTGCATCTAGGAATCAACCTGACAAAGTACTTTTTTCCGTCCTAAATGTTCACACACGAGATTTTTCAAAATTCATACGTGTGTGGATTTTTTTTCAACAAAAATAAACAACAAATCCGCCATCTTAAAATAAT
Source organism: Diaphorina citri (assembly GCF_000475195.1). Lineage (NCBI taxonomy): Eukaryota > Metazoa > Arthropoda > Insecta > Hemiptera > Psyllidae > Diaphorina > Diaphorina citri. Next base: position 150,514 of record NW_007377890.1, on the reverse strand, counting down.
GCACATTCTGCACAGTGTGAAAGAAAAATTATGCACAAGGCGTCTTACACGGCGTGGTTTAAAACGCAAAATTTCCTTCTCCTCTTCAGTCCCCTCCAAGGTACCTACGTACCGCTCCGAGATTTTATTAGAGAAAAATAGGAAATAGCCCTAAATTACTTGGGATTTTTTTTTTTTTAGTGCCTAATAATTATTTTGTTCATTTTGGGAGCAGGATAAACATTAGAGTCAGAAAATCTCTGCATCTAGGAATCAACCTGACAAAGTACTTTTTTCCGTCTTAGGTAAATGTTCACACACGAGAATTTTCAAAATTCACACGTGTGTGAACATTTTTTTTTTTTTTTTTTGAAGTTGGCATCGAACCCGAGGCCTACATGTCAAGAAGCGTGATATCACTGGGCTAACCATGCCCTTTTGCGTGGACAAATCACTGAAATCGAGCAACATGTACCATCATGCCAGTCTGCATGGAAATCAGGAGTTGCACACCTGTCCTGTGAGCGCTAAGTCGCGGGTTAAGATGGTTTATTTTTAATCTACAAGGGGTAAATTAGGTAAAATGCTCGTTTGACCTCTTCAGTACTAAATAGACCAAACTATGAACATATGCAGAAAGTAGAAAGCAATACCATCTTGAGCCTCTTTGAAAACACTGCAGAATGCACGGTTTCTATGTGTGTTGTAAAGGCTTCTTGTTACAATGTCAGCTCAAAATACATATTTCTAGTTTGCAGTCTTTGTACTCTTTTGCATTTATCAAAAAGAAAAACTAACTATTTGCCCGAGCTTTGCTTCGCAGAAAACAATATTTTCGAGAATCGCACGCGGAACTCGGGAAAGTGGTATACCTATTATAGGACTGATATGTAGTTTTTGTGGAATACTATCAGCTCGCGTAGCAAGTGGACGTCTTCTGGGGTGAATTTTGTCTCTATCAAAAAGAAAAACTAACTATTTGCCCGAGCTTTGCTTCGCAGAAAACAATATTTTCGAGAATCGCACGCGGAACTCGGGAAAGTGGTGGACCAATAGGACTGATATGTAGTTTTTGTGGAATACTATCAGCTCGCCTAGCAAGTGGACGTCTTCTGGGGTGAATTTTGGATTAGTTGAGTCGTCACTAGTCCACCTTCCATTTGCCCTTCTCAAAATATGTGCAGAATTGCCTTTTCTTCAGGTACGAGTATTTCCGGAACACCTGTCAACAGTGGAAGAAATGGGTAAAATCAAGTATATTGGTCGTATAAAAGCCTGACTTACGTAATAGTATTAGGTATGTACATATATATTTTAATTCGGTTATCAGAAACACTGATACCAAGGAATTTCGCAACAGAATTCTCTATTCAAAAAGAACCAAAGAGGAAGGCCGCCACAACCATAGTACACTATTAATATCATTCTATTTTAATATCTTTTCTGGCGTGTGTCAGACCGAATTGGATAACAACCCATCCGCGGATCACTCAAGTTGTGTCATCAGAAGAACAATGGAGAGCGCAAAGGTCATTCCAATGACTTGATCACTTGATCACCATGATGACTTTTGATGACCCATCCAACTAGAACCTTCAAAACAAATGAGTCATGCAAAGTGGCGATGACGTCATAATTCATGACTCCCGCTTCGTTTGTTTGTGCGCAAGCGTTTCTGCGCATTTTTCCGAGTTTTGACCTCAGATTTTTACGTAGGAATCGACCTTTTATTAATAATATTTTCCCAATTGCAACTGCTTCATTATGACACAATACCTGAAGAGCCGCCAACCCCCTCTCTCCCGGACAAGATGCCACATTTAAAAAATACCGGTAAATCGTGAAGTTTGACGTCACGGCATACGCTCTCGTAGGCGATGACGTCATAATTCATGACTCCCGCTTCATTTGTTTGTGCCCAAGCGTTTCTGCGCATTTTTCCGAGTTTTGACCTCAGATTTGGATTTTTCACAACTTTTTACGTAGGAATCGACCTTTTATTAATAATATTTTCCAAATTGCAACTGCTCCATTTTTCGCAGGTGGTTTCCCGATTCCGGGAACTTTGCATGACTCATTTGTTTTGAAGGTTCTAGTTGGATGGGTCATCAAAAGTCATCATGCAAAAATAACAAAAGGGCTATATCCTACCGCCCGATAACACAACTTTTTTCTAATCTTCTCTCTTTTGCTGACAACCTGTAAACACGTAATGGAATTAATGCTTAAAATGAAATTTGAATTACTCTTTCCTTATTACCTACTGAATTACATCAGAAATATTATTGTTACTCAAAGCTGTTTTCTGAGTAAAACCTAATCACACACTTGTAATTCTGTTGCAAGACCAATTTTTTTCGGTTCCATCAACATATTTACATATTATGTAGGTATTTATATTGTACTCCAAGAGCAATGTGAGCTTTTACCAAAGGGTCAGAGCGTAAGGTTATCAGAAACTACCTACACTGGTAGGCAAATTCTACTATACCTCTTAGGCTAAGGTCTATAGCCATATATTGCGGCCACTTACGATGTTTACGGTAAACATACTAAACAGGAACTGTATTGTTTATCGAAATGGCAACTAATATCATTTAAAGTGTGGATTCAGGTTACTAGTGAATTTGGCCAACTTGATATGAATTCGCCATTTGAATCAACTGGACATGTAGGGATAGTAAAAGTGATACCATAATATGCCGTCAGGTATTAACAATCCAGGGCAAATTATTTGAGGATATCTAGCGAAAACAATGAGACAGTGGCTTGAAGTTGTAAATAATAAATTGCATTGCTGAATCAACAAGAAAATGCACAATTCAAATATAGGTAAGAAAGTAGAATGTTAACCAACTATTTCAAATTGAAGTGCCTGTTATAACCTACGACCGGAATTTGCAAGTATAGCTATCTATTTACCTGAAGTCGATAATTTTTTAATTTTTTAGTGAAAAAAAAAGACAAAAAAGAAAGAAAAAATATGTGTGAAGAAAATTCTTGAATTTTCCTTATTTGATACTAAAATTTTCAGGGTAAACTTGATGTACTTTTTATGAAGAGTGATTTATACATAATATGTATATTATGTTACATAGTTCAACTTATACCTACGTAGTTAACGGGAAATAATCGTATATATTGGAATAATGAAAATTGTAGATAACCAAAGAGCCAAAACATGATTGTGTGTTGGAAATTTTAAATAAAACAAACCTCTAAAGGAGGAAATCTCATGATCATAAATGTCAGTTTTTCTGATCGGATTTTGAAGTTCTTGTTTTGAGGAGCGCATATAAGGTAATAAAATGCAAGCTTTACGATATTCTTATTCTCCCTTGCTCCTTTTACTGTAACCTGTAATTATTACAAAATTGGTCATGGTTAATTAAAATACAACTGATAATGTATTAAAATTATATCAGCTAAAATGTACATCTCAAATATGCACAGAGGCATTAAAAGTCAATATTAGTACATTACGCTGAAGGAACAATACCAAAATTCCCCCATACTTATTTCACCTTCCCAATTTAAACCTAAATAAACACGTCCAAATCAAGTTTCCCCAAATTTTCAGTGATAAGAAATGATAAGAAAACCCCAACTAAACAAATGTGTTTTGATAACGGAGATACCTCAAATATGCACAGAGGCATTAAAAGTCAATATTAGTACATTACGCTGAAGGAACAATACCAAAATTCCCCCATACTTATTTCACCTGCCCAATTTAAACCTAAATAAACACGTCCAAATCAAGTTTCCCCAAATTTTCAGTGATAAGAAATGATAAGAAAAACCCAACTAAACAAATGTGTTTTGATAACGGAGATATATTTCAGCTTCTTGATAAAACATTTGATAACGTGTTGAATTTTTTGGGTAGAAACTTGGGAAGGGATATTTTTCCTTTTATTGACTTGACGTAAAAACAAACAAAATTTTCTACATGATAGGAAATCAAAATGAAGCACTACAACGTAATTTTCTTGTGTAAATTTTGTTTAATTATGTCGCACAAATAATGAGATAGGCGGCTTTTGAGCGTAAAAATTGAAAGTTCTGGACATTGTGTAATTCCTAGGTCCTAAGGTCCTTTTATTGACTTGACGTAAAAACAAACAAAATTTTCTACATGATAGGAAATCAAAATGAAGCACTACAACGTAATTTTCTTGTGTACATTTTGTTTAATTATGTCGCACAAATAATGAGATAGGCGGCTTTTGAGCGTAAGAATTGAAAGTTCTGGACATTGTGTAATTCCGAGGTCCTAAGGTATTGTTCTTTTGAAAGAGTGAAATCTTGAGAAAAGAAAAAGCTGAATTTGTATTGAAAATCTTAATCCTTTGCCATTGTCTGAGGAGGGTTGTCATAATTTCCTCTACGATATGCTGTTTGTGTATGTCCTCTATGAGATATTCAACTTGGTTTGTATATCTTTCCACTCTGCCTGGTGTTTTCCTTAGTGGAATAGATAAGAAGACAATAATATTATACATGTGGGAGATGTGGAACGCATGTAGATTTCTGGTCAGCTAAAAAATCCACCAGGAAAACAAGACTGTAGCTGAACATAAACATATTTGCTTTTCTTTACCCAACTTTTAATAGAATATACCTTATTTATCCTGCGGGAATAGGATTGAAAAGTCCCTTTACCCCCGCAGTCTGATCAAGGTCTTATTATACATATTTCGACATATTATGGAGAACACATTTAAATTTATATGCTTAAGATTGAAAATCTTAATCCTTTGCCATTGTCTGAGGAGGGTTGTCATAATTTCCTCTACGATATGCTGTTTGTGTATGTCCTCTATGAGATTTTCACCTTGGTTTGTATATCTTTCCACTCTGCCTGGTGTTTTCCTTAGTGGAATAGATAAGAAGACAATAATATTATACAGATGTGGGAGATGTGGAACGCATGTAAATTTCTGGTCAGCTAAAAAATCCACCAGGAAAATAAGACTGTAGCTAAACATAAACATTTGCTTTTCTTTACCTAACTTTAAAATAGAATATACCTTATTTATCCTGCAGGAATAGGATTGAAAAGTCCCCTTACCCCCGCAGTCTGACCAAGGTCTTATACATATTTCGACATATTATGGAGGACACATTTAAATTTATATGCATAAGACCTTTAGTGTGTTATTAACGCTGTGCCTCCCATATTTGACTTGGTCACATGTAGCTCTCCACATAATTGGTTTTATTCGGGAAAAAGATATCTCTCTCATAAAGTATAGTTTTCTACACATGTTCAATATGTATAAATTGATTGAGATTTTTTTTTAAATCTTCTATTTATTTTGTTTTGATGGCAAAGTCCATATGCCCAATCATCAAGGATGGTTTTAGGGAGAGGCCCAATGGGTTTTGGAGCTATCAATAAATTACTACATGTGGATAGCTATTAGGGACCTACATGACTAAAATTATTCATGCATTTCTATTTGGGTTTGACCTATATCTGTCTAAAAGTTGGACGACAGAGATGTCTACAATAAATTACTACATGTGGATAGCTATTAGGTACCTACATGACTAAAATTATTCATGTATTTCTATTTGGGTTTGACCTATATCTGTCTAAAAGTTGGACGACAGAGATGTCTGAAAGTTGCCCCAAAGTCTCTCGATCTAAGGTAACAAATGATTCGAACTGCTCATATATTTGTGGAACAAATAGTAAATAAAAACTCGGTGAGCACCAATATTTATTTTAATAAGTAAGTAGATCATCGATTTGAAAATTCTACCTGCATTTTCAAATTATTTGCTAAATGCACTTTCAAATCTATTCAGTGGAAAAATACTGTTAACAAATTAACTGTTTCACATACCTATATGCCCAATCATCAAGGATGGTTTTAGGGAGAGGCCCAATGGGTTTTGGAGCTATCAATAAATTACTACATGTGGATAGCTATTAGGTACCTACATGACTAAAATTATTCATGTATTTCTATTTGGGTTTGACCTATATCTGTTTAAAAGTTGGACGACAGAGATGTCTAAAAGTTGCCCCAAAGTCTCTCGATCTAAGGGAACAAATGATTCGAACTGCTCATATATTTGTGGAACAAATAGTAAATAAAGACTCGGTGAGCACCAATATTTATTTTAATAAATAAGTAAGTAGATCATCGATGTGAAAATTCTACATGCATTTTCAAATTATTTGCTAAATACACTTTCAAATCCATTCAGTGGAAAAATACTGTTAACAAATTAACTGTTTCACATACCTACCTAGTAGCCAATATTTATTTTAATAAGTAAGTAGATCATCGATTTGAAAATTCTACCTGCATTTTCAAATTATTTGCTAAATGCACTTTCAAATCCATTCAGTGGAAAAATACTGTTAACAAATTAACTGTTTCACATACCTGCCTAGTAGGTATAGGTGAGTACCTACATGATTTTCTAAATCTCGATCTGGTAGGTATAAATGCAAATTATTCCAAGGACCAATTCCTTGACAAAGTTTATGTTCTCGTTAATTTCGTCTCGCTTTATCTGTTTAATATTGAACTCCCAATGAGGGACCTACATGATTTTCTAAATCTCGATCTGGTAGGTATAAATGCAAATTATTCCAAGGACCAATTCCTTGACAAAGTTTATGTTCTCGTGAATTTCGTCTCGCTTTATCTGTTTAATATTGAACTCCCATTGAGGAATCTGGTAGGTATAAATGCAAATTATTCCAAGGACCAATTCCTTGACAAAGTTTATGTTCTCGTTAATTTCGTCTCGCTTTATCTGTTCAATATTGAACTCCCATTGAGGAAATCTTAACCACGGCCCTGACTTGCTTTCTCACTATTATTAGCATTTTCTATAAACAGATCAAAGTCCAATTTACATCACGGAACAGCATAGAGAATACCTATAGAAAACCTTTCAAATATTCTAACTCCACATTTTTGTTTATTATTTAATTTATTTGTAACGTTCCAATGTTGTACCGAGCTATTATTTACAAGTCCTAACAAAATAATCGTTGTAAGAGAATAATTGTGTCAAATTTTTCATTGTTTTCAAATACCAATTTCACGCTAATTACCCACTTGTGTTTGATTTAGCGAAAAGTTTTTGCCAGTTTTCTTTGATTGTAACAATTTGTGCTAATCACATACCTGCCTGTTACCTATAGAAAACCTTTCAAATATTCTAACTCCACATTTTTGTTTATTATTTAATTTATTTGTAACGTTCCAATGTTGTACCGAGCTGTTATTTACAAGTCCTAACAAAATAATCGTTTTAAGAGAATAATTGTGTCAAATTTTTCATTGTTTTCAAATACCAATTTCACGGACAAAGACAAACGAAACCAGTGCCGTTATTGCAGACTCAAAAAATGTTTCAAAGCTGGCATGAAAAAAGAAGGTAGGTAACACATTTGGTCTACCCTAAGTACACAACTCCAACAAGAGAAAGAAACACCATTGTAAAACAGATGCAAAGATTGGAAACATTATTTGACAGGTGCACCAATGTAAAATAGGATTACCCACTTGTGTTTGATTTAGCGAAAAGTTTTTGCCAGTTTTCTTTGATTGTAACAATTTGTGCTAATCACATACCTGCCTGTTTTAACAAAAGGTAGAGAATTAAACATTTACTTCAAATATTTCATGATCATAGGTACGTGGTTTTTCCTTATTACTCCTACAATAAGTACCTATTGTTCTTTTTTTTATAAATGCATGCTATCTTCAAATCTTTTGTAGTTTTAGTCTGGTCACTTTTGTAAATCAGCTGGCATGAGGTTATTTTAAACTAAAAGCTAAAGATAAAGGTCACTTTCAATTGAAAGTCGAATTCAGTGCCCAAATCAGAGGGTAGAGTTGAACTGGTTTTAATGATCAATGAGTTAAGGACTTCTTGCAGGAAGGGTCCTTACGCCTACCAGAAGAACAGAATTGGCGATACATCTCAGTAATTTTTATGTAGGAAAATTTGAGTTTTCAGATAAGTTTAAAAAATTTCATTTGTCTCAAAGCGGACCTAAAAGCGGTTTGAAGTTGTAAATAATAAATTGCATTGCTGAATCAACAAGAAAATGCACGATTCAAATATAGGTAAGAAAGTAGAATGTTAATCAACTATTTCAAATTGAAGTGCCTGTTATAACCTACGACCGGAATTTGCAAGTATTTACCTGAAGTCGATAATTTTTAGTGAAAAAAAAGACAAAAAAGAAAGAAAAAATATGTGTGAAAATTCTTGAATTTTCCTTATTTGATACTAAAATTTTCAGGGTAAACTTGATGTACTTTTTATGAAGAGTGATGTATACACATGTTACATAGTTCAACTTATTACGTAGTTAACGGGAAATAATCGTATTTATTGGAATAATTAAAATTGTAGATAACTAAAGAGCCAAAACATGATTGTGTGTTGGAAATTTTAAATAAAACAAACCTATTGCTGTTCACGTGATTCAGGAAGAGTTGCAGTCATGAGGAAACAAATATTCTCAGTGCTAATCATTTCATAATGTATTAACAGTTCTATACCTTAGCCGCCCGCAAATAATAAGGATGACTATCTCCCTTTGTTCGCACAGGTAGGAGGAGTCCCTACTTTGGGAGTTTTCCTTTAAAAAATAATTAAAAATACCTATAATTTGATACTTTTTCCAATATAATTAGGTTGAGAGATTAAACATTTACTTCAAATATTTCATGATCATAGGTACGTGGTTTTTCCTTATTACTCCTACAATAAGTACCTATTGTTCTTTTTTTATAAATGCATGCTATCTTCAAATCTTTTGTAGTTTTAGTCTGGTCACTTTTGTAAATCAGCTGGCATGAGGTTATTTTAAACCAAAAGTTAGATAAAGGTCACTTTCAATTGAAAGTCAGGTTGAGAGTTTTTTTCTATTTAGTTGCAGTTTAATAACCGAAAGAATAACAACACTTCCAGAGTTGTGATAAGAGTTAGTAAAAAAATAATTTTCCAGCTCTTCAAGAAAAAGTTTTTTCTTCAACACATTTGGTGTTTGTTTATTGACCAAAAGCTTTTGGTGAAATTTCTAGCTTTTGTGACTGTTAACTTTTTTCATTTGACAATTTTTTAAATTATTTTTTGTGTGAGCTTTTGATAATCTGAATCAAATTTCAGAGCCATGATTGTGTTTGAATAACAACACTTCCAGAGTTGTGATAAGAGTTAGTAAAAAAATAATTTTACAGCTCTTCCAAGAAAAAGTTTTTTCTTCAACACATTTGGTGTTTGTTGATTGACCAAAAGCTTTTGGTGAAATTTCTAGCTTTTGTGACTGTTAACTTTTTTCATTTGACAATTTTTTTAAAGTAGTTTTTGTGTGAGCTTTTGATAATCTGAATCAAATTTCAGAGCCATGATTGTGTTTGATCAGTTTAATGATAATGACTTCGATGCTTTCATTGACGACATTAGTGATTTTGAAAAAGAATGTGAACTAATGCAAATTGAGGACAACAATAACCTATCCAGTGACGAGAATCAGGTGTCAATGACAAGCGAAAATGGTAAGTTATACAGACCAATGCCCAATGTTAGTTTGATGGTTATCTACTATTCTACTACATGAATCGCATGTGAGAATTTGGTTTCTCTATGTGCAGTAGGTGCGGAGCTATTGGGACATTCCGGAAATTTTATTGTCGGACCTCGTATTATGTGCTGAACCAATGAGATTGTGAGATTCCACTTTGTGGACCAAGTGTGGACGTCCAAAGCGGAATCTCATTGGTTCAGCTATTTTGACTATAGAAAAAGTCACATAATAAAGTACGGCTAAACTAGAGCTATAGAAGTGAACTAATGCAAATTGAGGACAACAATAACCTATCCAGTGACGAGAATCAGGTGTCAATGACAAGCGAAAATGGTAAGTTATACAGCCCAATGTTAGTTTGATAGTTATCTACTATTCTACTTACATGAATCGCATGTGAGAAAGCCCCATAAAGTAGAGAGACAGTGAGGCAAATTTTACATGAAAAATTAGACATCAAAAAAGTTTGCGCTAAAATGGTACCCCAAATCTCTCAGCTGGGCAAAAGAGAGACTTGAAGAAGTTGCCATTGGCACACTTTAGACCGATGAACATTATCCCAGACTTCTGGAAAAGGTTTATCACATGTGACAAAACATGGAATTTCATGTTAGTGTAAAATTTTGTTTAAAATTTGTTCAAAAATTTTACTCGACATGTTACTAGAGAAAATTCGGCGAAGTAAAATGAGGTGTTACATAACGGCTGACTACTTGAAAACTACTAATCACAAATTGATGAAATTACATGCATTAGAAAGAGGAAAGATCAAGCTTTATTCGTGGAAAATTTGGTTTCTCTATGTGCAGATTGTGCAGTAGGTGCGGAGCTATGGGGACATTCCGGGAACTTTATTGTCGGACCTCGTATTTTGTGCTGAACCAATGAGATTGTGAGATTCCGCTTTGTGGACCAAGTGTGGACGTCCAAAGCGGAATCTCATTGGTTCAGATATTTTGACTATAGAAAAAGTCACATAATAAAGTACGGCTAAACTAGAGCTATAGAAAGTTGCTGAGGATTTCTACTTCTGAATTTTCTATTTGGACCAAAAATAACAAAAGGGCTATATCCTACCGCCCGATAACACAACTTTTTTCTAATCTTCTCTTTTTTGCTGACAACCTGTAAACACGTAATGAATAGAATAGAATAGAATAGAATAGAATATAATTTTATTGATCATGAAAATACATATAAATTGTACATGGATCAACGTTATACAAGTGAAAAAAAAAAGACAATAATGAATAATTATACATATTTTAATAATAATATAAAGAAATAAAATAACAAAAGGGCTATATCCTACCGCCCGATAACACAACTTTTTTCTAATCTTCTCTCTTTTGCTGACAACCTGTAAACACGTAAAGGAATTAATGCTTAAAATGAAATTTGAATTACTCTCTCCTTATTACCTACTGAATTACATCAGAAATATTATTGTTACTCAAAGCTGTTTTCTGAGTAAAACCTAATCACACACTTGTAATTATGTTGCAAGACCAATTTTATTTGGTTCCATCAACATATTTACATATGTAGGTATTTATGTTGTATAAGCTGTTTTCTGAGTAAAACCTAATCACACACTTGTAATTCTGTTGCAAGACCAATTTTTTTCGGTTCCATCAACATATTTACATATGTAGGTATTTATGTTGTATTCCAAGAGCAATTTGAGCTTTTACCAAAGGGTCAGAGCGTAAGGTTATCAGAAACTACCTACACTGGTAGGCAAATTCTACTATACCTCTTAGGCTAAGATCTATAGCCATATATTGCGGTCACTTACGATGTTTACGGTAAACATACTAAACAGGAACTGTATTGTTTATCGAAATGGCAACTGATATCATTTGAAGTGTGGATTAGGTTTTAGAGCGTTTAGGTTTTTTCTTCTGTCAGCACTTTGAGGACGTGGTACCGTAACATACCTATAGCCATATATTGCGGTCACTTACGATGTTTACGGTAAACATACTAAACAGGAACTGTATTGTTTATCGAAATGGCAACTGATATAATATCATTTGAAGTGTGGATTAGGTTTTAGAGCGTTTAGGTTTTTTCTTCTGTCAGCACTTTGAGGACATGGTACCGTAACATAAGAGTAATTATACTGTTAGAAGACATGCGAAATGTAGGTATACTTAAACAGAAGGCACTTACGTACATAGTAACAGTCTAAATAAGGGAAGTAGGTTGTCAACACTTATGAATAAATTGATAAGGTAACGAAATTGGTCGGTACAAAAGCGTTGTAGACCTCGTTGAGAAAAAAGATTCTCGAGAATCCAATGGGGTCCGTCTGACCGTGTGTGGCGGAAAAAGCTCCAGAATTAGGATTTCCAACTTACAAACGGGCAATGCAGTTGGCGTTATGGGCACCATCCCTGATAAAGCCAGATTGGAAAACAATTTCTATCTATAATAAAATGGATTTTTTAACTCGTTTGGTGGGCCATACATAGTCCTTTAATTTCACCTAATGAAGCCTCCATTGTATTCTTTGATCCGAGTAAGTAACCTGTGATGTTCATGGTAGAAAAACTAGAGATGAAGTATTCAACAACAAGAAATTGATAGGTCTATTGAGCTTTTGAAGGTATTGTTAGAACAAATAAAATGAAAAAAACATCCTATAATGCAGAATATGCCTTGTTTATCCTGCTGGAATAGGACTGTAAAGTCCCTTCAGCACCGCATACAATCACGCTGCACACTCCCAGGGCTTCGCGGGGTTGCGTATACGGTCGCGCTGTGCGTAACTAATAAATAAAAATAGTATCATTGTACGCATATTTACTGTAGATATGATTCGTTTAGGAAAGTTTATGTGGTCCAAAGAGCAAAATGCATGAGTACCTATATAATTACATTTTGTTTTATTTATTTACTTTCCTTTACGTTTAAAACATTTATCATTAATCTTCGATAACATGATGATGAGTACTTACTTAGCTGGGTTTTAAAATACTGCAATTTCGTTCTCATTCACAGTTTCGTGCTGTTTTTGATAACTTTAAGTTGGCATTCCTTCGTCACCTTCAAATATTCGACAGAATCTGCGACAACCAATTCAAAGATAATCTTATTTTCTACAGATGCAAAAGGTCTCAGCGACACTAACCGAATCAAAACGTTACGATATCAAATCCAAATTTTTACTTTCCTTTACGTTTAAAACATTTATCATTAATCTTCGATAACATGATGATGAGTACTTACTTAGCTGGGTTTTAAAATACTGCGATTTCGTTCTCATTCACAGTTTCGTGCTGTTTTTGATAAGTTTAAGTTGACATTCCTTCGTCACCTTCAAATATTCGACAGAATCTGCGACAACCAATTTAAAGATAATCTTATTTTCCACAGATGCAAAAGGTCTCAGCGACACTAACCGAATCAAAACATTACGATATCAAATCCAAATCCTTATGAATGAAATAATCTCGATCAGCATGCAGGAAACAAAACATATGCGTCATAATTTGCTGATTTATCAGACGGTGATTTTCTAACTACTTATTTATCAACAGGTGACACAGTGCTTCTTTATATTAGGAAATAATTAAGTTCTACGTACTCAAAATGGTAGATAACTAGGTATACTCCTACCTCGTACATAATATGTATTTATCTTCTATGACTTCACTATGCTGATCACAGGATTATCAATGGACTTTGAGTCTTACCAGTGGCTTGGAACAGGGGAGATTGGGCCCAACTGACCGTAATGTGTCACCACCACTGTGACCAACGAATTCGCTCTAGTTTGAACATTGATTTATTTCTTCGGCACTGGTCTAAAATTACAAATGACAATTAACTGGGTAATGAATTAGAATACATGACATAGTATGTATCAAGTTTAGAGAATATTTTTAAATGACAATTAATTAGTCAAGTAAGATAGTAAAACCAAACATCAGGCATGGGGTTGAAATATGGACAACGATGGTTCTGAAATTTTGAATCCTTGTCGAAAGCCACTATTTCCAACTTACAAACGGGCAATGCAGTTGGCGTTATGGGCACCATCCCTGATAAAGCCAGATTGGAAAACAATTTCTATCTATAATGAAATAAATGGATTTTTTAACTCGTTTGGTGGGCCACAGTCCTTTAATTTCACCTAATGAAGCTCACTTGATAACATGGTTACTTCTCAGTTTCTGAGGTTATCCTTAAAATGTCAAAATGTGACCCCAGCTGAAAAATAAAGAGGGGTGATTTATCTCGACGCTGTGATTTATTACCTATAGTGATTAGAGAAACTAAATATTATTTGTAATGTTACCTAATTAATCTAGCGTTTGAATGACTTATCTAAGCATTAAAATAAAGAGATAATTGTTCTTACCTTACCTAGAGATAATTGTTCTGTTTCTGAGGTTATCCTTAAAATGTCAAAATGTGACCCCAGCTGAAAAATAAAGAGGGGTGATTTATCTCGACGCTGTGATTTATTACATCGTGGTGATAGCTACCTATAGTGATTAGAGAAACTAAATATTATTTGTAATGTTACCTAATTACTTAATCTAGCGTTTGAATGACTTATCTAAGCATTAAAATAAAGAGATAACTTCTTAATAAGAAGTCAAATGAAAGGAACATGTGTTGTGAGGTTCCGACTCCCAAATCTTAGAGCTTGATGTTTCTCATCAATAGCTTGGGATATTTTTAATGCCTTTGAAAATCACAACATCTAATAACTCCTCGTTATCTTTCTACGAGTAAGTATATCCAATAGCTTGGGATATTTTTAATGCCTTTGAAAATCACAACATCTAATAACTACTCGTTATCTTTCTACGAGTAAGTATATGGGCCATAAGGAAAAATATGGCGATCGGGAAATTGAGAAAGAAAGAAATTTTATATGTACAATGAAAACGAAGAAAAATCGGACTCAAATTCAAGACTGCTGGAACAAAGAGACTTTTCAGATTTCTGGATAATAATATGGCAGCATTAACAAGCTATGTACGAGTAATGCCATTCAGACAGAAGTATGGGAGGCAACATCCGATTCAGCTAAATTCTCCAAGGGGGAGTAAAATTCCAAGTACAACTTCTTTTAGTTATGCTGGGGTTTACCAACTCGGGATTGAGATTAAACTAGAATTTCCCTATACTTACTAGCCAGGTCAACCTCGGATTCTATCTCTCTCTATGTTCTATTATTTTCAAGTGGTGCTCATCAACCCCTGGGTTATATACGTATTTATGCACCACACCCAACCTCGGATTGAACTCAATCCTGAGACAATCCACGGCGGTAAAACTCGACCTTAGTAATGACCTGATGACGATATTCTAAGCAGAAAGAAATTTTATATGTACAATGAAAACGAAGAAAAATCGGACTCAAATTCAAGACTGCTGGAACAAAGAGACTTTTCAGATTTCTAGATAATAATATGGCAGCATTAACAAGCAATGCACGAGCATATGTATGCCATTCAGACAGAAATATGGGAGGCAACATCCGATTCAGCCAAATTCTCCAAGGGGGAGTAAAATTCCAAATATGTACAACTTCTTTTAGTTATGCTGGGTTTTACCAACTCGGGATTGAGATTAAATTAGAATTTCCCTATACTTAAGAGCCAGATCAACCTCGGATTCTATCTCTATCTACATATTAGCCATTTAAGTTCAACACGTTTGCTTGAAGGTACAGAATGGTTGGGAGATATTTTCACTCGTATTTGAAAGTTTTACGTTCTCCGAATGTGAAATGAGACAATTTATTTTATTCCACACATGTTTGTTCTTAGAATCTTTATTACAAATTATTACTATCAGCTTAGAAGTATTATAAGTACAAATGTTTTTAAAATTAATACTTTGATAGATACTTAAAAAAAGTGTTTCATCGCCGTTTTTAGTTCGTACTTAAATAAACAACCAATAGCTTGGGATATTTTTAATGCCTTTGAAAATCACAACATCTAATAACTACTCGTTATCTTTCTACGAGTAAGTATATGGGCCATGAGGAAAAATATGGCGATCGGGAAATTGAGAAAGAAAGAAATTTTATATGTACAATGAAAACGAAGAAAAATCGGACTTAAATTCAAGACTACTGGAACAAAGAGACTTTTCAGATTTCTAGATAATACCTAATATGGCAGCATCAACAAGCTATGTATGTACGAGTGATGCCATTCAGACAGAAGTATGGGAGGCAACATCCGATTCAGCCAAATTCTCCAAGGGGGAGTAAAATTCCAAATACAACTTCTTTTAGTTAATGCTGGGGTTTACCAATTCGGGATTGAGATTAAACTAGAATTTCCCTATACTTAAGAGCCAGGTCAACCTCGGATTCTATCTCTATCTACATATTATTTTTAAGTGGTGCTCATCAACCCCTGGGTTATACGCACCACACCCAACCTCAGATTGAATTCAATCCTGAGACAGTCCACGGTGGTAAAACTCGACTTTAGTGCTGACGATATTCTTTGCCACTTTGACAATTCCGGCTTTCTGTTCACAGGCGAGCCTCCCGACATTTCCGCCACCATGTCGAATGGTATGATCCTTCCTCCGAACAGTATGGACATGAGCTCAGGAGCTCTCAACTTGCAGTGCTGTGCCATTTGTGGGGACCGCGCCACGGGCAAACATTACGGGGCAGCCTCCTGCGATGGCTGCAAGGGGTTCTTCAGACGGTCCGTCCGAAAAGGTCACCAATATACCTGCAGGTAAGCGATTGGGGATAAAAAGCAGCAATCCATTTTTCCTGTCTTTTTCTTTCTCATCAAATCTTTCCAGAAATTTGAGACGTAAATGGCTCTCGTTTGCCTCAAGAAGATCTGCGTAAGTGCAACAAGGTATCGAACATAATTATGTAGCTAGTATCTATTGGATTTTTCGCCTTTTTTCAGATTCAATCGAATTTGTGTGGTGGACAAAGACAAACGAAACCAGTGCCGTTATTGCAGACTCAAAAAATGTTTCAAAGCTGGCATGAAAAAAGAAGGTAGGTAACACATTTTGTGAACAAGAGAAAGAAACACCAATGTAAAACAGATGCAAAGATTGGAAACACTATTTGACAGGTGCACCAATGTAAAATAGGCGAAAGCATTGGAGAAACACTTGACTCGTTCAGTTGATGCTTAATTTGTACAGAGTTCCTTCTGCATATCCGGGAGCACAGCAAGACAATAACTTCTTTGGTATTGGTGAAGCTGCTCAAGAGAAGATTCTTCTTTCGAACTAGGCGCTTACTTTTGATGAATTTGTTTTAAATTCCTACCAAGTGCCATTCAAAGTGTTCTGTTTGTTCCTCACTAGGCAGAACTATTTTTCAAGCTCCCGTAATCATTTTCTTGAAAACTTGACATTTGAGATTTAGAATCAATTTCAAAATTAGTATTGGTATAAGTAGGGCCATCGGCTATAACAAACGTCCTATGCCAGTGCGACCTGGTTAGATCTTTTGTGACTTACTTCCCAAATTATTTACATGACAATTTCTCCTGTTTTCAGCGGTCCAGAATGAAAGAGATCGCATCAGTTGCAGAAGACCTAGCTATGAGGAAACCACCGCCAACAACGGCCTCTCTGTCAATTCTCTTCTCAACGCTGAGATGCTCTCACGACAAGTTGGCGCTGTGCGAGAAGAGGTGAGTTTATTCGGATCTCTTGATTTACGTGGATGAATCATTCATCTCTGACTCACCCTCAATTTAATCATTTCTTATGAATGAAATAATCTCGATCAGCATGCAGGAACAAAACATATGCGTCATAATTTGCTGATTTATCAGACGGTGATTTTCTAACTACCTACTTATTTATCAACAGGTGACACAGTGCTTCTTTATATTAGGAAATAACTAAGTCCTACGTACTCAAAATTGTAGATAACTAGGTATACTCCTACCTCGTACATAATATGTATTTATCTTCTATGACTTCACGATGATGATCACAGGATTATCAATGGACTTTGAGTTTTACCAGTGGCTTAGAACAGGGGAGATGGGGCCCAACTGACCGTAATGTGTCACCACCACTGTGACCAACGAATTCGCTCTAGTTTGAACATTGATTTCTTTCTTCGGCACTGGTCTAAAATTACAAATGACAATTAACTGGATAAGCTAGGTATACTCCTACCTCGTACATAATATGTATTTATCTTCTATGACTTCACGATGATGATCACAGGATTATCAATGGACTTTGAGTCTTACATTACCAGTGGCTTAGAACAGGGGAGATGGGGCCCAACTGACCGTAATGTGTCACCACCTCTGTGACCAACGAATTCACTCTAGTTTTTGAACATTGATTTGTTTCTTCGGCACTAGTCTAAAATTACAAATGACTGGGTAGTGAAATAGAATACATGACATAGTATGTATCAAGTTTAGAGAATATTTTTAAATGACAATTAATTAGTCAAATAAGATAGTAAAACCAACAATAGATCTACAGAGGTCGCAGTGTTAATTGCATACTCTCTTGGGAGAGGAGCAACCAGTCCCATAATAGAATAGAATAATAGAAGTAACCTGTGATGTTCATGGTAGAAAAACTAGAGATGAAGTATTCAACAACAAGAAATTGATGGGAGTAAAACCAAACATCAGGCATGGGGTTGAAATATGGACAACGATGGTTCTGAAATTCTGAATCTTCGTCAAAAGCCACTATTTCCAACTTACAAACGGGCAATGCAGTTGGCGTTATGGGCACCATCCCTGATAAAGCCAGATTGGAAAACAATTTCCATTTATATATAATAAAATAAATGGATTTTTTAACTCGTGTGGTGGGCCATAGTCCTTTAATTTTACCTAATGAAGCTCACTTGATAACATGGTTACTTCTCAGTTTCTGAGGTTATCCTTAAAATGTCAAAATGTGACCCCAGCTGAAAAATAAAGAGGGGTGATTTATCTCGACGCTGTGATTTATTACCTATAGTGATTAGGGCTTAGGTGTAGGGGCAAACAGCCCTAAAGGAAGGGTTCTCTACAACTATTCTTTCTTCTCTCATTTCAAGGTGGCACTCCTGCGCGCGCACGCGGGCGAGCATCTCCTCCTGGGTTTGGCCAGACGTTCCCTCAACCTGCGCGACGTTCTCCTGTTGGGCAACAACTGTGTGATCACCCGGTATACAGGAGAATCCGGCATATCTCCGGACTTGGACATTAGCCGGGTAGGGACTCGTGTGATGGACGAACTGGTTAGACCACTAGCCGAAGTGCAGATCGATGACACCGAGTTTGCCTGTCTCAAATCCATTGTATTCTTTGATCCGAGTAAGTAACCTGTGATGTTCATGGTGGAAAAACTAGAGATGAAGTATTCAACAACAAGAAATTGATGGTTCTATTGAGCTTTTGAAGGTATTGTTAGATAAAATAAAATGAAAAAATATCCTATAATGTAGAATATGCCTTGTTTATTCTGCTGGAATAGGACTGTAAAGTTCCTTCAGCACCGCATACAATCACGCTGCACACTCCCAGGGCTTCGCGGGGTTGCGTATACGGTCGCGCTGTGCGTAACTAATAAATAAAAATAGTATCATTGTACGCATGTTTATTGTAGATATAATTCGTTTAGGAAAGTTTATGTGGTCCAAAGAGCAAAATGCATGAGTACCTGTATAATTACATTTTGTTTTATTTATTTACTTTCCTTTACGTTTAAAACATTTATCATTATTCTTCGATAACATGATGATGAGTACTTACTTAGCTGGGTTTTAAAAGATTGCAATTTCGTTCTCATTCACAGTTTCGTGCTGTTTTTGATAACTTTAAGTTGGCATTCCTTCGTCACCTTCAAATATTCGACAGAATCTGCGACAACCAATTCAAAGATAATCTTATTTTCCACAGATGCAAAAGGTCTCAGCGACACTAACCGAATCAAAACGTTACGATATCAAATCCAAATTAATCTGGAGGATTACATCAGTGATCGACAGTACGATTCCAGAGGTCGTTTTGGTGAGCTACTACTGACCTTGCCGGCACTTCAGTCGATCACTTGGCAAATGATCGAGCAGATTCAGTTTGCCAAACTGTTTGGTGTGGCCAAAATCGACAGTCTGTTGCAGGAAATGCTGTTAGGAGGTACGTAAATTTTGATCAACACGTCTCTTGTGTTGTGTTGTCTTGTGTTTCTTTAAAACTACAAAATTACTTGAGCTGATAGTCCAAGAAAAATTGTTAATAGATTATATTTGATCAGTATGTATTTCGACAAGGCCATTTAAGCCTTGCCGGCACTTCAGTCGATCACTTGGCAAATGATCGAGCAGATTCAGTTTGCCAAACTGTTTGGTGTGGCCAAAATCGACAGTCTGTTGCAGGAAATGCTGTTAGGAGGTACGTAAATTCTGATTAACACATCTCTTGTGTTGTGTTGTCTTGTGTTTCTTTAAAATTACAAAATTACTTGAGCTGATAGTCCAAGAAAATTTGTTAATAGATTATATTTGATGAGTATGTATTTCGACAAGGCCATTTAAGTAAATTCAACACGTTTTGATTTTTTTGTGTTTTTTTTTTTTTTTTTTTTTTTTTTTTTTCACAGATTATCTGGTATTGACGCTTTATTTACGAAGAAATATCTACTTTTATCTATTACTATCTGTGACAAGATTTTTCAAAATAGATAATGACATTAATGACCAAGTCAATGAGTACATAAAAGATTTACGTGGATGAATCATTCATCTCTGACTCACCCTCAATCTAATCATTTCTTATGAATGAAATAATCTCGATCAGCATGCAGGAAACAAAACATATGCGTCATAATTTGCTGATTTATCAGACGGTGATTTTCTAACAACATATTTATCAACAGGTGACAGGTGACACAGTGCTTCTTTATATTAGGAAATAACTTCATAAGTCCTACGTACTCAAAATGAGTTATACTTGTTTAGACTGCGGGAGTAAAGGGACTTTTCAGTCTCATTCTGGCAGTATAAACAGGGTATATTCTATTCTATTCTTATACATTTCCTTTCGTAAAGGAAAATACATCCATACATTCATCTTTCGGGAAACTTTCGGAATCGGAACTACATAGTTCCCTTAAGGAAATGAAAACCTTAGGCTTCCGAGGCTAAGGTGTTGTTGTAGCGGCTTCAGCTGTAGTCGAATGGTGTTGGCAGAATAAAGAAAGGAAATCTTTTTTTTCTGCCATTCACCGGGGGTTGATGGTCTCTAGCCATGTTAAATAGGCTCGTCCTGAACCGCAGTCAACCAGCGTGAGATTCTTATACATTTCCTTTCGTAAAGGAAAATACATCCATACATTCATCTTTCGGGAAACTTTCGGAATCGGAACTACATAGTTCCCTTTTGGAAATGAAAACCTTAGGCTTCCGAGGCTAAGGTGTTGTTGTAGCGGCTTCAGCTGTAGTCGAATGGTGATGGCAGAATAAAGAAAGGAAAAACTTTTTTTTCTGCCATTCACCGGGGGTTGATGGTCTCTAGCCATGTTAAATTGGCTCGTCCTGAACCGCAGTCAACCATCGTGAGGACTTGGGCTTGTTCTTTAAAAACAGAGAGAACCCTTTGACGGCTTAGGTGTAGGGGCAAACAGCCCTAAAGGAAGGGTTCTCTACAACTATAATGGGCTTGTTCTTTAAAAACAGAGAGAACCCTTTGACGGCTTAGGTGTAGGGGCAAACAGCCCTAAAGGAAGGGTTCTCTACAACTATTCTTTCTTCTCTCATTTCAAGGTGGCACTCCTGCGCGCGCACGCGGGCGAGCATCTCCTCCTGGGTTTGGCCAGACGTTCCCTCAACCTGCGCGACGTTCTCCTGTTGGGCAACAACTGTGTGATCACCCGGTATACAGGAGAATCCGGCATATCTCCGGACTTGGACATTGTAGGAATATTCCTTTTATGGTCTAGGTGTGCAATAAGAAAGGATTTTGCGAAAATCTAAACCGATCCTGAGATATGAGTATCTCCGGACTTGGACATTAGCCGGGTAGGGACTCGTGTGATGGACGAACTGGTTAGACCACTAGCCGAAGTGCAGATCGATGACACGGAGTTTGCATGTCTCAAATCCATTGTATTTAGACCACTAGCCGAAGTGCAGATCGATGACACCGAGTTTGCCTGTCTCAAATCCATTGTATTCTTTGATCCGAGTAAGTAAACATTACGGGGCAGCCTCCTGCGATGGCTGCAAGGGGTTCTTCAGACGGTCCGTCCGAAAAGGTCACCAGTATACCTGCAGGTAAGCGATTGGGGATAAAAAGCAGCAATCCATTTTTCCTGTCTTTTCCGTGTCTTTTTCTTTCTCATCAAATCTGTCTTCTCCAGAAATTTGAGACGTAAATGGCTCTCGTTTGCCTCAAGAAGATCTGTGTAAGTGCAACAAGGTATCGAACATAGTATCTATTGGATTTTTCGCTACATGCGCAGATCTAAGGAATTCGACAAAAGTGATTCTTGAAGATAAAATGGATTACTGAATTTTCGTCATCTCTTCACAAACTGATTCTTTTCACTAACTTGTAACTTGATCCATTTTCTGACCAAGCTCTGACCTATTTTCCTCAATATTTCACTAACTTTGATTCTCTTTTGTCAAATTTGAACAAGATTTATTCTATTTTTCATCAATAACTCGACTCGTTCAGTTGATGCTTAATTTGTACAGAGTTCCTTCTGCATATCCGGGAGCACAGCAAGACAATAACTTCTTTGGTATTGATGAAGCTGCTCAAGAAAAAATTCTTCTTTAGAACTAGGCGCTTACTTTTGATAGCAATTTGATTTAAATTCCTATTAAGTGGAATTCAGAGTGTTCTATTTGTTCCTCACTAGGCAGAACTATTTTTCAAGCTCCTGTAATCATTTTCTTGAAAATTTGACATTTGAAATTTTGAATCAATTTCAAAATTAGTATTGGTATAAGCAGGGCCATCGGTTATAATAAACGCCCTATCTCACTGCGACCTGGTTAGATCTTTTGTGACTTACTTCCCAAATTATTTACGTGACGATTTCTCTTGTTTTCAGCGGTCCAGAATGAAAGAGATCGCATCAGTTGCAGAAGACCTAGCTATGAGGAAACCACCGCCAACAACGGCCTCTCTGTCAATTCTCTTCTCAACGCTGAGATGCTCTCACGACAAGTGGGCGCTGTGCGAGAAGAGGTGAGTTTATTCGGATCTCTCTTGGCCACGTAATGCCGATCATTTGAAATGTACTTGTTTACAGCTTTGTCCAACACGGGTGCTCAAAGTTATATATAGGTAGATAACAAACAATAATAAGAGCAATAATAAAAATAATACAATAAACGATTGGAGAAAGTCCATTGTTGTACCTTGTAGTGCACTTAAAATGCTCGCTATTGTGGCTATGGTATAAATGAAAAGAAGGACTCATCTCTGAGAGGTTGTGAATTTTTTGAACTCCTATAAATTTCCCGACAACTTTTCGGAGAATCAAACAAAATTTCGCCATAAATTTTAATGAAAATTACCTCGGCGGAGGGAATTTTTCCCATTTGATAGAATTTTCAGTAAACATGACAATCACATGATAGGAGTATGAGAGTATGAGGTGGCAAAAGGTGAGATTTGGAGCACCAGGAAACCCATCAGTATATGGTAAACATGACAATCACATGATAGGAGTATGAGAGTATGAGGTGGCAAAAGGTGAGATTTGGAGCACCAGGAAACCCATCAGTATATGAAAGATGCATTTACTCATTCCATGTATTTATCACATTGAAGCTTTTATGATAAGATGGGCACGAGTCAAGAATTAAAACATGGCGGAATTATTCCTATGTACAAATATAGAAATGTACATAAAGGCGTAACATAGAGTACATGGACCAATAATGCTAATACAGCCCACTAGTGGTCACGTGATAATGAGGTGCACATGCGCAGACCTAAGGAATTCGACAAATAAAAGTGATTCTTGAAGATAAAATGGATTACTGAATTTTCGTCATCTCTTCACAAACTGATTAATTTTCATCTCGACTAGCATCTGCATGTAAAATATCCCTGAAAAAAGATTCAAACATACATTTCAAAAGGCTATAAAAAAACAGGGTACCTAAAGGTTTTCAATATTCTTCAGTAAGAATAAACCTTGAGTGTCACACTACATCTTCTTCTTCTTCTTTGCCTTATCCCACCCAAGTGGGGTCAGCATTTTGTGTCAGTCGTCAGTCTCTTCCAGTCCGTTCTGTGATGCACCTCATTACCGGACAGCCCCTTCTTATGCAGATCTTCATTTATACGATTTTCCCATTTCTTCTTTGGTCTACCTCTGCCTTGCTTGCCTTCCACTTCCAGTCTTGCAATTTTCTTTCCTACGTAGTACTCCTCTCTTCTCTGAACATGTCCGTACCACTGCAGCCTTCTTTCTCGTATTTTCTTTGAAATTTCCGTCACTTTGATTTTGCTCCTTATTATCTCATTTCTTATCCTGTCCACTCTTGTCACTCCACAGCTCCACCTTAACATCCTCATCTCTGCCACTAGTGTCAAACTACATAAAGCTGCATTATTTATAACTCACAATCAACACAACACTCTGTCTCTAGGTACTTACCTAGATATTATTGAAAAACATTACGGGGCAGCCTCCTGCGATGGCTGCAAGGGGTTCTTCAGACGGTCCGTCCGAAAAGGTCACCAGTATACCTGCAGGTAAGCCATTGGGGATTAAAAGTAGCAATCCATTTTTCCTGTCTTTTCCGTGTTCTTTTTCTTTCTCATCAAATCTTTCTTCTCCAGAAATTTGAGACGCAAATGGCTCTCGTTTGCCTCAAGAAGATCTGCGTAAGTGCAACAAGGAACATAGCATTTATACGAGGAATACCGGATGACCTTCAAGGAGGAAAATCCGCTTGAGAACGAAAGCTTTTGATTGGCATTTTCGGGCATAACCATTGACCCCGAAAACGGACCTAAGCTTACGTTAAAAAGTTACTCACTGTTGTTTTTATTTACAAGTTTACAAAGGTCGGGACATTGACCAATAGGCCTTTTTCCTAAAACTTAAAAGAATTGCCCATTTCCTTTTGTGTTGACGCTCCTAGGGACATCTTGATGGATTTCCGATTGATTCAAATTTATGTAAGTAATTTTTTTATTTATAAGCTCCTGTTTTCAGGTGCCACAGCGGACAGCAATCAACCTACCCAGAACTCGACTAGCGACAATAACAACGCTGGCAGTGCCACCTCCGAGTATCACAGCTCCCCAGGGAGTCTATCTAGTCCCAACATGAGTCCAACCCATCCAGTTCAGTCCACGGTCATTTTCCGGGACATTTCCTCACAAAGTCTGGACGAGGAATACCGGATGACCTTCAAGGAGGAAAATCCGCTTGAGAACGAAAGCTTTTGATTGGCATTTTCGGGCATAACCATTGACCCCAAAACGGACCTAAGCTTACGTTAAAAAGTTACTCACTGTTGTTTTTATTTACAAGTTTACAAAGGTTTTTCCTAAAACTTAAAAGATAAAATTTCCCATTTCCTTTTGTGTTGACGCTCCTAGGGACAGCTTGATGTATTTCCGATTGATTCAAATTTATGTATTTTTTTTATTTATAAGCCATAGGATTTTTTGTTACATGTTTTGTCCGTTACATCGGGCATAACCATTGACCCCGAAAACGGACCTAAGCTTACGTTAAAAAGTTACTCACTGTTGTTTTTATTTACAAGTTTACAAAGGTCTGGACATTCACCATTAGCCCTTTTTCCTAAAACTTAAAAGATAAAATTTCCCATTTCCTTTTGTGTTGACGCTCCTAGGGACAGCTTGATGGATTTCCGATTGATTCAAATTTATGTAATTTTTTTATTTATAAGCCATAGGATTTTTTGTTACATGTTTTGTCCGTTACATTCCCAGGATTCTTTTTTTTTTGTATAGTAATAAACTAATATTGTAAAGTTTGTTCTGTAATAAGTGTTAAGTGTGGATACCCGTTTTCGTATTTTGTGGCTGACGCAAGACTCAATGTTTGATTTTTATGTATACAGGGTGTTGTATAAATACATTTTTTATTTTAATAAACGCTAGGTACCTAGGTACGAAGTTCGCATATACTAGGTATAGCTTTTATGTACATACTCGTAGATATACTCTCCCTTTATGCTTGGTAGATTTTTCATTGCCACAGTAACTACCTACCCATGTATACGTGAAGTACTTGGATATTTAAGTAGGGCTGTAATATAAGTAGGTATGCTAAGGTGCATTATTTTTGTTATTGGAATTTTATAATTTATTTTATTTATTGATAAAAATACGTTACAAAAATAATAAAAGTGTTCGAATAATTTCATTCAAAATGTGTATTTATTTGGTTTCCAAACGATAAGTTATCAAGCATGCCGGGAGGCGCACAAACGTCAAGAGTTCAAAGCGCTGCGCCATCTATATTATTATTAATAATGTACAGTAAACTTCATAAACAGTTGGTGGACAAAGACAAACGAAACCAGTGCCGTTATTGCAGACTCAAAAAATGTTTCAAAGCTGGCATGAAAAAAGAAGGTAGGTAACATATTTTGTTCTACCATAAGTACGCAAGTCCAACAAGAGAAAGAAACACCATTGTAAAACAGGTGCAAAGATTGGAAACACTATTTGACAGGTGCACCAATGTAAAATGGGTGAAAGGATTGGAGAAATAGTTGTCAAGTTCAATTAATGCTCAATTTGTACAGAGTTCCTACTGCATATCCGGGAGCACAGCAAGACAATAACTTCTTTGGTATTGGTGAAGCTGCTCAAGAGAAGATTCTTCTTGGAACTAAGCGCTTACTTTTGATGGCAATTTGTTTTAAATTCCTACCAAGTGCCATTCAAAGTGTTATGTTTGTTCCTCGATCACTAGGCAGAACTATTTTTCAAGCTCCTGTAATCATTTTCTTGAAAATTTGACATTTGAAATTTTGAATCAATTTCAAAATTAGTATTGGTATAAGTAGGGCCATCGGCTATAATAAACGCCCTATCTCACTGCGACTTGGTTAGATCTTTTGTAACTTACTTTTCCCAAATTATTTACGTGACAATTTCTCCTGTTTTCAGCGGTCCAGAATGAAAGAGATCGCATCAGTTGCAGAAGACCTAGCTATGAGGAAACCACCGCCAACAACGGCCTCTCTGTCAATTCTCTTCTCAACGCTGAGATGCTCTCACGACAAGTTGGCGCTGTGCGAGAAGAGGTGAGTTTATTCGGATCTCTTTTGGTCACGTAATACCGATCATTTATACTCGTAGTAACTGTTTACAACTTTGCCCCAACATGGGTGCTCAAAGTTATACAATTTATACATAGGTAGATAACAAAAAATAAAAATAATAATAAATAATCGGAGAAAGCAAATGTTGTACAAACTCTAGAAAGTCCATTGTTTTACACTTAAAATGTTCGCTATATGGTATAAACGAAATGAAGGACTCATCTCTGAGAGGTTGTGAATTTTTTGGACTCCTATAAATTTCCCGACAACTTTTCGGAGAATGAAACAAATTTTCCAATGAATTTCAATGAAAATTAGGTACCTACGTACGTACCTTCACGGAAGGAAATTTCCAAGTTGGTAGAATTTTTCAGTAAACATGACAATCACATGATAGGAGTGCGTATGAGGTGGCAAAAGGTGAGATTTGGAGCACCAGGAAACCTATCAGTAGTATAAATGTGAAAGATGCATTTACTCATTTTATGTATTTATCACATTGAAACTTTTATGATAAGATGGATATACTAGGTATAGCTTTTATGTACATACTCGTAGATATACTCTCCCTTTATGCTTGGTAGATTTTTCATTGCCACAGTAACTACCTATCCATGTATACGTGAAGTACTTGGGTATTTAAGGTAGGGCTGTAATATATAAAAGTAGGTATGCTAAGGTACATTATTTTTGTTATTGGAATTTTATAATTTATTTTATTTATTGATAAAAATACGTTACAAAAATAATAAAAGTGTTCGAATGATTTCATTCAAAATGTGTATTTATTTGGTTTCCAAACGATCAGTTATCAAGCGTGCCGGGAGGCGCACAAACGTCAAGAGTTCAAAGAGCTGCGCCACCTATATTATTATTAATAATGTACAGTAAACTTCATAAACAGTTCAAATTTCAAACCAATTCAGAGGCATGCAACTTGTGTTTACACTGGCTGCACGATTTCATTCAAAATGTGTATTTATTTGGTTTCCAAACGATCAGTTATCAAGCGTGCCGGGAGGCGCACAAACGTCAAGAGTTCAAAGCGCTGCGCCACCTATATTATTATTAATAATGTACAGTAAACTTCATAAACAGATCAAATTTCAAACCAACTCAGAGGCATGCAACTTGTGTTTACACTGGCTGCACTACAAACGCCAGTTTCCGCTAATGCGCCGAAAAATACTGACTTACTTTGAGGAGTCTGCACAGCTAAGGGTTTCAGCTGATGTCTGCCAGTTTCCTTTTCTTGTGATTGACAACCATGTCAGCCGTGGTAATGCAACTGGCACCATAACACAGCCAAGCATCCAAAGCTGCCTGGGATTTGCGAGCGCGGTCAAGAATCTCAAGTTCCAATTTATCAAGCTTAGGATTACCATGGAAATCACTGACCAAATGTTGTGCTAGATCAAATATCTTACGAAATCTATCCTTGAATGTCTGGAAGAGAATTTCAAGGTGGTGAAAATACCTTACCCATTCAGTAAAAGAGTTTTACTTGGTCTTTGAAAAAAAAAACCAAATTCGCACAAGAATGTTTTTTTTTTTAGCTTCCTAAGATAATAAGTAATTTTTACATCAAAAAAACTCACCTGTTGAAGTAAAATTTGAATTTCAGGTGACTCTCTTAGTGGAATGTTGATGATGAGTTTGCCAAATTTATAGAAATATTTGGAATGTTTAGTTAAATCTACAAGACTAGCATCTGCATGTAAAATATCCCTGAAAAAAGATTCAAACATACATTTCAAAAGGCTATAAAAAAACAGGGTACCTAAAGGTTTCCAATATTCTTCAGTAAGAATAAACCTTGAGTGTCACACTACATCTTCTTTTTCTTTGCCTTATCCCACTCAAGTGGGGTTGGCATTTCACGTCAGTCTCTTCCAGTCCATTCTGTTGTGCACCTCATTACCGGACAGCCCCTTCTCATGCAGATCTTCATTTAATTAAAACATGGCGGAATTATTCCTATGTACAAATATAGAAATATACAATAAATATAGAAATGTACATAAAGGCGTAACATAGAGTACCTACATGGACCAATAATGCTAATACAGCCCACTAGTGGTCACGTGATAATGAGGTGCACATGCGCAGCACGTCAGTCTCTTCCAGTCCATTCTGTTGTGCACCTCATTACCGGACAGCCCCTTCTCATGCAGATCTTCATTTATACAATTTTCCCGTTTCTTCTTTGGTCTACCTCTCCCTCGCTTGCCTTCCACTTCCAGTCTTGCAATTTTCTTTCCTACGTAGTTCTCCTCTCTTCTCTGAACATGTCCGTACCACTGCAGCCTTCTTTCTTGTATTTTCTTTGAAATTTCCGTCACTTTGATTTTGCTCCTTATTATCTCATTTCTTATCCTGTCCAGTCTTGTCACTCCACAGCTCCACCTTAACAGCCTCATCTCTGCCACTAGTGTTACACTACATAAAGCTGCATTATTTATAACTCAGAATCAACACAACACTCTGTCTCTAAGTACTTAGATATTATTGAATCTTATATTATAAGAACGAGATCCATTCACATTTCACACACTGATCGCTCTATCTCTAGAACCACAACACCTAGAAAGCTGAAATTTGGTAGGAATATTCCTTTTATGGTCTAGGTGTGCAATAAGAAAGGATTTTGCGAAAATCTAAACCGATCCTGAGATATGATCAATTTTTGATCGCTAAAATCACCATAAATACACAGAGTGCAGCTGCAGAGACTGCGGGAGAGAAAACTTTTCCTCACTCGCCTAATATTTGAGTTTCGTTTATGTTTTTAGTTTGATAACTACAAGTTCGGCCATGCCTTTTCCACAAGTTTGGCCATGCCTCGGGACTCGGGATGAACTAGCGGGATTCCGGAGCGAAGCGACGGAATTCAGCTAGCACTAGTGTTACACTACATAAAGCTGCATTATTTATAACTCAGAATCAACACAACACTCTGTCTCTAAGTACTTAGATATTATTGAATAATAAATAAAAACTCAATCAATAAAATTATTGTATGAGTAGTTAATATCAGTCCTTTTTACCTGTAGTTTTCCTTGAAAATTTTGGGCAATGTAATTTCAATAACTGTTTTATTTGTAGAGTTTAATGAATGAAACATTTTGGCAGTCCAGTATGGTAGATGGTGTAGGGGCTAACCTAACAGGCCTAAAGGACGGGTCAAGATTCTACGAATCTACCATTAAGAATTCATGATATGATTTTGTTTTGTTTTCCCCTCCAGTCACTGCCGGATCAGAACCACTGCTATTTCATGACGGAAAACCCGAGTCTACAGGGTATCCTAGTCACATCAATACCTTTCACTCACCCATCTCATGTGTCTCAAATCCTGCTCTATCTGAGACAACAGGCCCTGTTTAACAGTCTATTGGCATCGTGTATTCGGCACACTTCCAAGCCTGGTGAGTATAAAGGTAGATGAGTACTATCACGTCATGTGAGCTCATGTAATGTGAGAGCAGTGTGGCTATCATTAACAAAATTGTTTGAAGGGTTAAAAATGGAGAGAGAAAACTTCTGTGATGTTAGATCAAGATCAAATATTGGACTGACTTTATTAATTGGAAACTGATTGACCACATAATCAGGAAGCCATAGCTGGCGAGTTACATCCCCCCTGAAAAGCTTGGAGAATGAGAATACCGGTCTGCCACCATGTTTGGAGGGTTTAAAATGGAGAGAGAAAACTTTTCGTTCTCGGAACGGCTGGCTTTCTCCTATCCTGTCTTCCTTCTCTCTTCGATTTCGGGACGATAAGACCATAGCAGTTTCAGTTCCTTCTGTCAAACCTCTTTTAAAAAAAATCCTTTTGGCAACTGAGACTATTTTCCCAGCCAGCCCAGTTAGCTTGGAGGGTTCGATTTTCGCCCTCAGCGGACTTTATCGTAAATAGATGCGGTTCATTTTTCGGAACGGCTGGCTTTCTCCTATTCTGTCTACCTTCTTTCTTCACTTTCAAGACGATAAGACCTTGGAAGTTAGAGTTCCCTCTTCCCTCTATCAAAGCTCCTTATGGTAGATCTAGTTTTGTGCCTGCCTCTAAATCCTCACTCTGAGAACTGGGGTCCAAGAATCCTGAAAATGTATAAAGAGAATGTTCGTTAAGGCTATAGGGTAAAACATCTTTTGAACCTTTGGTACCTAAGTACCTAGGTATGGTCCCAAGATTGCTAGATACCTACACAACAAGGAAGAGTTTCCTTGACAGATAATGTCTCTGACCATCCAAAGGAGCGATTGCTCGAGCATCATGAGCACGTCACCCTCTGGAAAGAAAAGAACATGGAATACATGGGTGAAGTGTTTTACTTACAAAAAATAAACTAAACTGAACTGTTACAAAAAAAAATCCTCTTTTGGTGTAAGCCCCGATCTAAACGAATCATTAACTTTTTCAGCTGATTTCGAGGACCTGACCATGTTTGAAATCACTCCGCTGTCAGTACAGCACCTGTCTATTTCATTCGAGCATATTACCCAGTGGCTAAGGTGGAGTTGTAAGCTTCAAAATGAGCTCTTCAGGTAAGGCTTCCAGTTTCTGTGGTTGTGTCATAGGTACTGTCATATATTATTTATATTCTTCATGTAGAAAGAAGATAGGTAGACTCATCAAA
This sequence comes from Diaphorina citri, assembly GCF_000475195.1. Classification (NCBI taxonomy): domain Eukaryota; kingdom Metazoa; phylum Arthropoda; class Insecta; order Hemiptera; family Psyllidae; genus Diaphorina; species Diaphorina citri. Next base: position 119,058 of record NW_007377890.1, on the reverse strand, counting down.
TTTATACTAATACCTAAGTTGGGATTCAATTTCGCACTATTTCCATGTATTTTTACAGGCCATGAAAGTGTGATAATATTTTGGACAGAAACCTTAGCTTCGTGGCCATTGAAATGAAAATTAAGGGTGATAATGACAAACTTTTTAAAAAAAATACTTGCCAATAGCCAATCACTTTATTTCTGTTTTATGTCAATATGTCATTACATTCGAGCATCCTGTCGAGGAGAGCTTAGCTACGGCTGAGTTGGATCTGACTGATATAGGACAGCTGCAGTGCAATGTATTTGCCGCCAACACGGCTGATAGCTCCCCTACCACGGTGGAAACGTCGGAGTTTGCGAGTAAAGTGCTGCAGAGGTAAGCTGATTCACTCCCTAGACGAATTGGATATACTCGTAATTTAATACGTTAAGTTTGGTTGTTGGATTTTTCTTCCCTTCTCGGATGGTCCGCGTAAATTGGATACAATTATAAAGTGTTCGTTTGTCTGTCTGTCTGTCTGTCTGGTAGGTTGATTGTTGGATTTTTCCCCCAGTTCAGATGGCCCGTTAAAGCCCGTTCCCACTGGTCGTGAGTTTCATCCGATTTTTTTTCCGAATGTCCTGTGGGCAATGTGAATTAAATGAGAATGTTCCCACTGCACACGACACGATTTTTTTCCGAGCGACACGAAATGGCCTTGTAGGCAATGTAATTTCAATGACTGTTGGCCCCCTTTCCATAGTGAAATCCTGCTCTATCTGAGACAACAGGCCCTGTTTAACAGTCTATTGGCATCGTGTATTCGGCACACTTCCAAGCCTGGTGAGTATAAGTTGTATTTTCATTTTGGAAACTGAGACTATTTTCCCAGCCAGCCTAGTTTGATTTCCGCCCTCAGCGGACTTTATCGTAAATAGATGCGGTTCATTTTTTCGGAACGGCTGGCTTTCTCCTATTTTGTCTACGTTCATTCTTCACTTTCAAGACGATAAGACCTTGGAAGTTAGAGTTCCCTCTTCCCTCTATCAAAGCTCCTAAAAAAAAGTAGTTTCTCTTGGTTCAGATAATGTCTCTGACCATCCAAAGGAGCGATTGCTCGAGCATCATGAGCACGTCACCCTCTGGAAAGAAAAGAACATGGAATACATGATGGGTGAAGTGTTTTACTTACAAAAAATAAACTAAACTGAACTGTTACAAAAAAAATCCTCTTTTGTGTAAGCCCCGATCTAAACGAATCATTTACTTTTTCAGCTGATTTCGAGGACCTGACCATGTTCGAAATCACTCCGCTGTCAGTACAGCACTTGTCTATTTCATTCGAGCATCCTGTCGAGGAGAGCTTGGCTACGGCTGAGTTGGATCTGACTGATATAGGACAGCTGCAGTGCAATGTATTTGCCGCTAACACGGCTGATAGTTCCCCTACCACGGTGGAAACGTCAGAGTTTGCGAGTAAAGTGCTGCAGAGGTAAGCTGATTCACTCCCTAGAACATTCGAGCATCCTGTCGAGGAGAGCTTAGCTACGGCTGAGTTGGATCTGACTGATATAGGACAGCTGCAGTGCAATGTATTTGCCGCTAACACGGCTGATAGCTCCCCGACCACGGTGGAAACGTCGGAGTTTGCGAGTAAAGTGCTGCAGAGGTAAGCTGATTCACTCCCTAGAAGAATTGGACATACTCGTAATTTAATACGTTAAGTTTGGTTGTTGGATTTTTCTTCCCTTCTCGGATGGTCCGCGTAAATTGGATACAATTATAAAGTGTTTGTTTGTCTGGTAGGTTGATTGTTGGATTTTTCCCCCAGTTCAGATGGCCCGTTAAAGCGCGTTCCCACTGGTCCGAATGTCCTGTGGGCAATGTGAATTAAATGAGAGTGTTCCCACTGCACACGACACGATTTTTTTTCCGAACGACACGAAATGGCCTTGTAGGCAATGTAATTTAAATGACTGTCGGCCCCCTTTCCATAGTACGTGCGGAATATAAAGTTACCTAATTAAAATCATTTTTACCATTTCTCCTCTCGGTTTTTTCAACTGCCTTTCTTTGTTCGTGAGCAGCTCTTTCAACTTTACCTAATAAGAAGAAGGTACCTACCTATACCCAAAAATCTCTTTTCATTAACCTCTAGGGGCTCCCATTTTTGAAAGTAGCGTTTGATGTCAAATTTACCGAGAAGGTACCAAGGTATACCCAAAAATCTCTTTTCATTAACCTCTAGGGGCTCCCATTTTTGAAAGTAGCGTTTGATGTCAAATTTACTTACCTACGCTTTTTACTTTCCTTATTTTTTTTTATGGAACAAAAACCCTGTGCTAAAATAACAACCAATCAATAACGTATCAATACAATAATTGGGAATTTTAATGAATGGCAATTCGCATTCTTCCATTATTACAAATATTTTGCTAGTTTTATGGAACAAAAACCCTGTGCTAAAATAACAACCAATCAATAACGTATCAATACAATAATTGGGAATTTTAATGAATGGCAATTCACATTCTTCCATTATTACAAATATTTTGCTAAATTTTTTCATTCATTTATTTATTTGGCATTTCAAAGTGGAAACAGGTTCTTCATAGATCACTGCTCCTCATATTAGACTGAGACACCTGACAATATTTGGCATTATTTATTTGGCATTTCAAAGTGGAAACAGGTTCTTCATAGATCACTGCTCCTCATATTAGACTGAGACACCTGACAATATTTGGCACTCGACAATTGGCACGAGCGGAATTTTTCTTAAAAACTTCCTTTTTTGTTGCATATAAAGAAGAACCATATATGTTGGAATTTAATTAGATCAGTTTATTAGGTATAATGTAGCTACACATGAACAACCTAGTAGCTACCTTTTTTTTTAGTTTGCGAAATTCCTGATGATTTTTCGGTCATTGGAACCTGGATCGTTAGTTATCGATCTCTCAAGAGTCCCATTGGTTATCAAAATCAATATCTCCTAAGTCAAGGTGGAAAGTATCTAGAGGGATATGTCTATTCTCATAACTAGCTTTTAGATCTACCTAATCATCGGAGCAGATACTTACCACATAAGTCAACAGGGAATCCTCCTACATTATCTGAAGGTGCAGTCACTCTCTGAAATCAAACAAGGAATAATGATCGATAAGTCAAAAAGGTCCAGAGAAAATTTGTGTCAAACTGAAATTACCAGAAACATTGAAAGGAGATAATATTCTTTCAATTTTGTTGAATCTTCAAAAGCCCAATCATTCAATATCTCCGGAGTCAACTTGGACCGACGTCCTGGCATTGAGATTATTCCTATCGCCTCAGCAGATACGCTAGGGAGACCACTCACTGAAACTGAACAGCTGAGAAACGAGAGGAAAATCAAATCCAAATCCTTGGAGGAGAAGGCGCGACTAGAGAAGAAAAGGAAGAGGAAGAGAGATGATAGTCCTATGGGACCCCCTGATAAACCTGCCAAACTAGACTCGAGCTCTAAACCTTCCAGTAGCAGCAGCAGCGGGAGTTGGACCGACGTCCTGGCATTGAGATTATTCCTATCGCCTCAGCAGATACGCTAGGGAGACCACTCACTGAAACTGAACAGCTGAGAAATGAGAGGAAAATAAAATCCAAATCTTTGGAGGAGAAGGCGCGACTAGAGAAGAAAAGGAAGAGGAAGAGAGATGATAGTCCTATGGGACCCCCTGACAAACCTGCCAAACTAGACTCGAGCTCTAAACCTTCCAGTAGTAGCAGCAGCGGGAGTAGTAGTGGTGGTGGTAGTAAGTCTGATCCCAATGTAGCGAGGAAGTATCCCTCTTCCCCTATCCCTTTCTCCTCCAGTGGCAAGAGTAGTCCCGGTAATAATAACAATAGTAAAGTCCTAAGCAAACCGCTTGGGTCCCGGGACTCCCCTCTCTACTCCTCTAGTAGTAGCCCTAAGAACAATGTCCTGTCCTCAAGCATTCCTCCAGAACCATGATGGTCTCCTGCGTGGGAGGCAAATGGGTTGTCAAGGAAACGCAGTCCGAGATCATACCACATTGTGAACGCAAGTATTCAAGCTTCTTGTCCTATTGAAGAAAGTATTTAGTGTATTGCTTTATTTAGACTGTTGAATTAGGACATGTAGTGCCTTTATCTGAACAGTTTACTTTATTTAGAGGAACTTTATTTGCACAACTTTATTTAGAGGAAGAGAAAGGACACCACAATGAAGGATATAGTCTAGAATGTGGTGGTAGTAAGTCTGATCCCAATGTAGCGAGGAAGTATCCCTCTTCCCCTATCCCTTTCTCCTCCAGTGGCAAGAGTAGTCCCGGGAATAATAACAATAGTAAAGTCCTAAGCAAACCGCTTGGGTCTCGGGACTCCCCTCTCTACTCCTCTAGTAGTAGCCCTAAGAACAATGTCCTGTCCTCAAGTAATCCTTGGAGGAGAAGGCGCGACTAGAGAAGAAAAGGAAGAGGAAGAGAGATGATAGTCCTATGGGACCCCCTGATAAACCTGCCAAGCTAGACTCAAGCTCTAAACCTTCCAGTAGTAGCAGCAGCAGCAGCAGCGGGAGTAGTAGTGGTGGTGGTAGTAAGTCTGATCCCAATGTAGCGAGGAAGTATCCGTCTTCCCCTATCCCTTTCTCCTCCAGTGGCAAGAGTAGCCCCGGGAATAATAACAATAGTAAAGTCCTAAGCAAACCGCTTGGGTCCCGGGACTCCCCCCTCTACTCCTCTAGTAGTAGCCCTAAGAACAATGTCCTGTCCTCAAGCCCTAAGCATCATAGCTCTGTGTCACCTAAACAAACAAGCTCTGGGAAACCAAGCATGTCAGCTCTCAAGTCTGCAGTCACTTCACCTACCAGTTCTAGTAAGAGTGATTCAAGTAAGAAATCCTCCTCGAGTAAGGATTTTCAGTCTGGACGTGAGAAAGACAAGAAATTGAGTTCAAGCTCCAGCGGTAATTCCTCACATTCAAGTCCGAAACTAAAACCTCCCACTGTAAAGATGAAACCTGACGTGTCAAGAAATTGAGTTCAAGCTCCAGCGGTAATTCCTCACATTCAAGTCCGAAACTAAAACCTCCCACTGTAAAGATGAAACCTGACGTGCTGGAAGATTTAGATCCTAGTAAAGGCGACCCGAGTCAGATGAGGAAGAAAGGCTCTCTGTCTGCTGTGATAGACAAGCTAAAGTCTGCACAACATGGTGGGGAGCCTGGTAGTGGGGAGGGGGGGAAAGAGTCCTCCCAGACAAGCTAAAGTCTGCACAACATGGTGGGGAGCCTGGTAGTGGGGAGGGGGGGAAGGAGTCCTCCCAAGTGAAGAGTACCTCCATGTCAAGCAAGACAAGTGAGGGGAAAGTAACCAGTAGCGGCAAGTCAGAAGTTAGTAGTAAAATACCTGGCGAGTATCAAGTCAAACATAGTTCAGACGGAATGAAGATTACCATCAACAAAACCAAAACACTCACCAAGATAGCAAAACCTTCCTCCTCCTCTCCCAAGTTTACAGGACTGAAACCTGGCGTTATCAGTGGTCCTGCTTCTAAGAAGTCTTCTACTTTATCATCTAAACCTCCTACACTGAGTAGTTCTAGTGGGAGTAGCACTAGTACAGGAGGGTCTAGTAGTTCCAAGATATCAAGTAGTAGTGGTAGCAGCAGTAGTGGTGTAACAGGAAGCAGTACATCCAGTAGCAGCTCCAAACTATCCTCTTCATCATCATCATCCTCTAGCTCAAAGTCTAGCTCTCCCAGCTTATCCACCAAGTCAAATTTCAAGACAAGTAGCAGTAGTTCCTCCAGTAGTTCAAGTTCTCTCTCCAAGAGTAGTGGCAGCTTAGTCTGACTGGGTAACATTAAGCTGATATTGTTTCAAGAGAAAGCTGTGCTTTACCATTAAGAATCGTACCCTAAAAGCCCACCCCGAAGCTTTGTATTGGTAAAAGTAAGGCCATCGGCTTTAATAAACGCCCAATGTCACTGTGACCTTTTCAGATCTTTTGTGACTTTCCCTTTATACATAGGAAGAGCCCTAGACTTCTTAAGAAGGCCAGGGTTCTTTTAGGACTGATTAGGTGTAGGGGCTAACCTAACAGGCCTAAAGGACGGGTCAAGATTCTACGAATCTACCATTAAGAATTCATGATATGATTTTGTTTTGTTTTCCCCTCCAGTCACTGCCGGATCAGAACCACTGCTATTTCATGACGGAAAACCCGAGTCTACAGGGTATCCTAGTCACATCAATACCTTTCACTCACCCATCCCATGTGTCTCAAATCCTGCTCTATCTGAGACA